>NC_056729.1:33758153-33878153 GCF_019279795.1 Protopterus annectens
ATACTACTTCGAAGACTTCTAAAAGCTAAGTACCCCGTTGGGGACTCTTTCTTGCCTCAGCCGATGTCAGAAAAAGTAAATAACTGTTTAACTTGTGGGAAACAAATACCTCATAAAGATTTCCACTCTTACTGCCTACCTTGTTTAGGCCCAGACCACGACGTAGCAGCCTGTTTAGCCTGTGCTTCCTTCAACCGACGAACGCTTAGGCGTCGGTCGGAGTTTGCTGAACAGTTTTTCGGCTCAGATTTTGCATACATTATGCCGTCGGATCCTCCGACTACCCAAATTGTTAAAAAACGCAAAGAAAAAGACCGACACTCGCGGTCCGCGGTTTCGGCCGAAACCACGGTTAAGCAAGCCACGAGTGTCTCGGTTTTGGCCGAAACCGAGAAAACGGGTCAATCTTCAGCCGAATCCATGACTACTACTGAGGCTCCTGCTACCTTAGTTGAATCGGCCTCTGAAGTTTTGCCTACTACTGTGGTTCCTAGTGAATTATCAGACACCATCCCTTTGGATGTCTCTACCCCAGCACGTGGTGCTGCTAGGCCTCCTGCAGCCATGTCTATAAAGGCCTTTGCCAGGGCTAAAGCAGCCAAAACTGTTAAATCAGTGCCTGTTAAGACCCCCTCACATAGGCCCACTTCTAGTTCATAAATGCTTACTCTGGCAGAGGATTTAATCTCCTTAATTAGGGGATCCCAATCTCACCCAGACAGGGCCTCTCAGCCTCCAGAAAAGAGACCTAGAGCAGAGCCCCCCGAGCCAATGTCCTCTGATGATTCTTCGGATGACTCAGACATTACAGATCAGCCGGAGGCTCCTTTTTCTACTTATGAAGATTCCGATGCTGAAGAATCCATTCCATCTGCCTCTCCACCAGAGGAATTTTCCTTTGGGGAAACCTTACATGCCATGAGAGAACAATTCCAATGGCAGGGACAAGATTTCTCAGATTCAAGAAAAAGGCTTAGGACCATTCTGCACTTACCACAACATAGGCCCTTAGCTATACCTCCAGTTCTGCCTGTTGTGGATGATGCATTTAACGATGTTTGCACTGCTCCTGATACTTTACCTCCAGCCCCTTCCAAACCAGATAGATTTTACAGGGTGCCAGACACTCATCACCACCTATACAAGGCCCCACTTGCAGATCCTGAGACTATATCCCAGGGGCCTAAGGCAGTAGCCGACCTCAGCAAAAAACCCTCTCCCTTCTGAAAGGGAATCCAGGTCCTTAGAGAGATGGGGGAAAAAGTTTACACCTCTGCTACTCTCTCAGCTAGAGCTTTAAACTGTCAGTTTCACATGATCCAATACCAAGAGTTTATGCTTGATCAGTTAACTAAGAAGCTGTCCTCTGATGACTCCTTAGATAAGAAATATGTTTTAGAAATGGTGAATAACATTCAGCAGGTTAGTAACCATTCTTTAAAATGTGGCTATGATGCACTGGAGGCTTCATTTAGATCAGCCATGACTGGCACAGTGATAAGAAGGCATGCATGGTTGAAGGAACAGGTTTTGCGGATCATGTTAAAGCAAAGCTGTTAGATGCTCCTATGGATAAGGCCAGTCTATTTGGTACACCTGCTCAGCAAGTAATGAAGAAAATGGAAGAGAAGGCAAAATCTGTACAAACAGTTAAGGATTTCTTACAGGTTCAGCCCCAAGGTTTAGCAGGAACTGGCCTGCCAAAATTGGTCCTTTCCAGACTCCTCAAAATCTCAAAGAGGCAGGAATAGACGCTCTAGAGGCAGAAATCAATCCAGAGGAGGTGCCTATAGAGGGCGCCAGTGGCAAGGCAATAACCAGAGAGGCACAGACACAACCACTGCCACTGCAACAGGACAATCACAGTGACTTGACTCTGACACCGCCTACCAGGGAGCAAATAGCAGCACCTTTAGGCGGAAAGTTAGCCTTATTTTCGAAAAATTGGCACTATATCACAAAAGACAAGTGGATTTTGCAAACCATAGACCAAGGCTACAGGTTCCACTTCCACACCTTACCAGTAAAAAGAGGAATGCCAAACCTACCTCCAAACCAAAAAACAGAAGCTCTAAAGCAGATAGCTCAATTAACAAATATGAGAGCTGTGGAAAGAGTACCAATAACAGAACAGGGCAAAGGATTCTATTCCAGACTCTTCCTAGTACCAAGAAAAGAGAAAAGTTGGAGACCTATTCTCGACCTGTCCGTCTTAAACACATACATCATTGTACCAAAATTCAAAATGCTGACCCTACAGCAACTTCTTCCCATGCTGGGCAAGGAGTGTTGGCTGGTAACTCTAGATCTCAAGGAGGCATACCTGCACGTCCCCATACGACCAAATTGCAGAAGATACCTCAGATTTCTTGCAGGATCAGAGCATTATCAATTCTCAGCATTGCCCTTTGGCTTATCTACTGCGCCCAGAGTATTCACAAAATGCCTGGCATCAGTAATCGCTCATTGCAGGCTACAGGGAATCCAAATTTATCCATACCTGGACGACTGCCTGTTATAAGCGGACAACAAAAGCAAGCTGACAACAGATTTACAAAGAGTCATTTGCTTACTACAAGCCCTGGGATACACAGTCAATTTAAAAAAGTCCAGACTGATACCATCCCAGACAAGAACTTTCTTGGGTGCGGAATTGGACACAGTAAAACAAATGGCATTCCTAACTGCAGAAAATCAAGCACAACTCCCTCTTTACTTCTTGGCATTAACAAAGCAGCACAAGTTAACAGCAAGAAAAGTACTGCAGGCCTTGGGCTTCATGGGATCATGCATAATCCTGGTCCCCCATGCCAGACTGCATATGAGAAAACTACAGTGGTACCTAAAGAATTTATGGTCTCAACACAGGCACAGCTTAGAAACCGAAATCCCACTAATCCCATGCCTGAAACAAGAGTTCCTATGGTGGGCTCAAGCATGCCAGTCAAACCCAGGCTTGCCCTTCCACAACTTTCAAGCAAACCAAACCATCACAACGGACGCCTCAGACCTAGGCTGGGCGCACATGTTGGACAAGTGCATACAAGGATTGTGGACTCCAGACCAGCTGCATCTGCACATAAACCAAAAAGAAATGCTGGCAGTAAAACTAGCAATCCAGAAATTCAAACCATTCCTCAAAGAAGGCCATTTAATGATAAGGACAGACAACACCACAGTCATGTGGTACATCAACAAACAGGGAGGCACTCATTCATACCCCCTATGCAGAATGACTCTGGACCTTTGGAATATGGCTCTGAGCTACAACATCCAGTTACAGGCAATATTTGTGCCGGAAAAGAAAACACCCTAGCAGACATGTTAAGCAGAACCACCTCGGATGCTCACGAATGGATGCTACACCCGGACATCTTCAAGGCCATCACAAAGAAATGGGGAATGCCACAAATAGACCTATTCGCATCCCCACTCAATCACCAGCTCAAAAAATTCTGCACAAGGACATGCCACCCACTAGCATGGAAGGTAGACTCTCTATCCTTCAGTTGGAAAGGCCTGACAGCATATGCATTTCCACCTCTTCCTTTGATGCACAAGGTACTACTGAAAATCAAAGAGGAACGTCCAAGGATAATTCTGATAGCTCCGAATTGGCCAAGACAACACTGGTATCCTTTGCTGAGGAGCATGTCTCAGGGGAGAATGTGGTCAATACCCCTGATGCCTTTGATGTTAACTCAGAACAACTACAACATCATGCACCCAAACCTAAAAACCTTGCAACTGACTGCCTGGAACATCACATAACAGCAACTAACCCAGACTTATCACAAAGGGTTAAAGACATTATCCTTG
The DNA here is from genome assembly GCF_019279795.1 of Protopterus annectens. Classification (NCBI taxonomy): domain Eukaryota; kingdom Metazoa; phylum Chordata; order Ceratodontiformes; family Protopteridae; genus Protopterus; species Protopterus annectens. The sequence goes on from NC_056729.1 coordinate 33,761,973, forward strand.
AAGCCCGCAGACCTTCAACAAGAAGGAACTATGCAGGAAAATGGAAAAAGTTTGTCATTTGGAGTACTGAAAGAGGAAAAGATGTCTCGAACATAGATATTGCTAACATCCTGGAGTACTTGGCAGAGCTTCTACATACGGGCCTGTCCTATTCCTCCATCAAGATACATGCATCAGCTATTTCCGCAGAATACAGCTTCGATCCACCTGTCTTTTCGCATCCTCTACTCAGGCAATTCCTCAGAGGGATCAAGAATGTAAAACCTCCTAGGAAGCCACCATTACCACCATGGGACTTGAACTTTGTGCTAGAAAAATTGACACTCCCTCCATTTGAACCAGCAGCAACAGCAGACCTTCAACACCTATCATGGAAAACTGCTTTCCTACTGGCAATTATTTCAGCAAGGAGGGTTTCGGAACTACAGGCCATAATGGCAGTACAACCCTTCCTAATCTTCCATCAAGATAGAGTGTCCATGAGAACTAATCCTACATTTATGCCTAAGGTGGTATCCAGAGTGTCTTTAAACCAGGCAATCCACCTACCTACCTTCTTTCCCAATCCACAGAACAGGGGGGAAAGGCTGCTGCATACCTTGGATGTACATAGACAGCTACGCTACTACCTGGACAGAACCAAAAGTAACAGAAAAACTGACCAGCTTTTAGTAGCCTATGCAACAGGAAGGGAAGGAAAAGCAATTTCCAAACAGACAATCTCCAAATGGATAGGAAATTGCATAAGATTCTGTTACTCCTACCATGGAAAACCAGTTCCACAGAACATAAGACCTCATTCTACAAGGGCTACAGCCACTACCACAGCTTTCTTACGAGGAGTGGCAACCAAGGACATTATTGAGGCGGCTACTTGGACCTCCGTGCATACATTTGCCAACCATTATAATTTATCTCTATACTCTAGATCCCGAGCAGGGTTTGCCACTGCTGTATTTCAAGGGATCCTAACTACACCATAATTCTTCTTCCTCCTCCCCTAGTTTGGCTATGGTATTCTACCCATTTGTTATGACTGCAGATGCATCCTTGAAGGACATAGTACAGTTTTGTACCTACCATAAATGTAGATGTCCGAACAGGATAGCATCTGCAGTCAGGATTACCCACCCTCCTTCCCCTCTGTGGTACTCCTAGGGTATTTACCCTCCTAATAGCTAGCTGGGGGGGAGTCTCTTATGGTGTATTTGTTTGTATATATGTACATACATGCTTATTTTTGTGTTTGCCTTCTACTATTTTGGAAACATTGGCATTTATCCAAAATTTAGCTTTCCTAGAGGGCAACTGGCATCTGAGGCAAGAAACACTGAGGAAAATGGCGTCGGCTGATGCCTTTATACCCGAAGACCAGCAGAGATGACGTCGGGTGAAGTGCGACATCAGCCGAAGCCGGACCCAGACTTTGGAATCCGGCCGACCGAAGGGCTGCCTGACGACAGGACAACCCATTTGTTATGACTGCAGATGCTATCCTGTTCGGACATCTACATTTATGGTAGGTACAAAACTGTACTTTTCCTTAGTTACACTAATTTTCTTACCTAGTAAATCGGACACAGTACTCTGTAGGGAATTTTTAAAGTCTACCAACTGATTACAGTCCCAAAACATACATTCCCATCTACCTGTTTCTTTCCCATCATACTTCCAGCATTTGCCAACTACCTGAGGAAAAATTATTTTGATTCTGCTTGGGGTGTAAAAATACCTGTGTAAACAATTCCAAGAAAACATCCTAAATGTACATATTTGGAAGTCATACATATATCTTACCATTGTTGCTTTGTGAATTGCTTATTCAGTCTGTCACCCCAATATTTTCTAACCTCCTCTGATTGATTCATATAATTGTCATGCAATATTTTATGTGTCCTACTAATTATCTTTTTTTAACAGCGGCTTCTTTTCTGGATTCAACTGAAAACTCTACCACAGCAGGTTTTCCCTATCCCTTTCTCTTTGCCTAAACTCTTACATCTATCCCTTTTACAGAAGGCATTCTGTAGTCTGCAGTCCAAATGTCTTCTTGGTCTCTTCCCATTCTATTACCTTTCCCTCTCTAGTTATTTGATCCCAGAACGTTGGCTCTTTGCCAGGTTTCTCCAGTAAATTCTAGTTCCCTCATGCCTATTGTCTATACCCCTAATTGCAGTCATCCCTGTTGGCAACATCTTCTTTCTCCATTCTCGTGTTGGCTTAGTTCTTAGACTTCTTTTTGCTGCTGTATGAGTATAATATTCTGTATAGCTCTTATGTTCCTTAAAGATCTGCATACAAAATCCCACTCTCGCTCCTTATTTTTTTAATTCCCTCCTCCCTGCTTCATCATCATCCCTTTGCACTTTGAAAACAAGCAGCTTTCTGTTTGTGTTATGTTTATGAACCTTAACTGTGTAGCTCTAAATATCCCTTCAAATCAGGTAACCCTAAACCACCTTGTTCTGTTAGAAGGATATACTTTTCCCACTTGAACCTTGCCATCTTCCTTTACCAAATAAAATCCTTCACTTTATTAATTATTGCCCACAACTTTTCCTCTGGTTGATAAAAATATACCTGACGTGTATATAAAACTAAGGGGACTAAAAATATTTTCACTCCTTGTGTCGTGCTATCCATGTTGATAAACAAGAGTTTCCAGTTTCTCAGTTTTTGTATTATCTTTTGTTTGGGTGGCCGCAGTGGTTAGCATTGCTGCCTAACAGCGAGAGGTTCTTCGGTTCGATACTCAGCTGGGGTGCCTTCTGTGCGGAGTCTGCTTATCCTCCCTGCAGGCATGTGAGTTTCCTCTGGGTGCTCCGGTTTCCTCCCACATCCCAAAGACATGCTGAAGGTGGATTTGGATACTCTAAATTGGCCCTAGGTATGAGTGTGTGCCTTCTCTGGAAGGTTGGGCAGTGGGCTGACAACTCAACACCATAAAACTCCACTGCCAATCACTCTGTGGACCATTGTTCCGCTGTGGTGACCCCAAACGGGAAAAGCCGAAAGGAAAGGAAGTAGAAAGTATTATCATTTGTTAGTCACTTCCCACATATCATTGGCTTCCATAACAGAATCCTTTTTAATCCATACTCTTAATTACTTCATTGTCATGTGTCCCCATAAATAAGGGTATAGTGTGTGTACATAGTTTACAACTATAGCATTTGTTTTATCTTCATTAATTTTATATCCTGAAAAAAACTTGAAACTGTCTCAAAATGTTCCACAACACTGAGATGTCCTTTTCTGGTTTTATCAGGTACAAAATAATATCTTCTACAAATAAAGCCATTTTTTCTTGATTACCATACCAGTTATATCCTTGAATTTCCTCATTTTCCTTGCCAGTGGCTCTAAATATGTAGCAAATAACAAAGGGAAAATAGGACATCTAGCTCCTCTGTTCATTCCCAGTTTATCAAAGTGGAACCATCCCACTTTAATGTTTGCCTCAGATTTTTCATAGTCTCTTAATTAACCTTATCATTATATCAGGGAATGCAAATGCTTCCATTACCCTACTCATATAGTCCCAGCTTACACTGCTGAATGCTTTTCCTGCATCAATACCTACCAACAGCAGTGATACTTTCTTATATTCTGCTTCCCTCTGGATGATCATCGTTCTGTTAATGTTGTCATATGTTTGCCTCCCCTCCACAAAACCTTATTGATCCATATCTAGCAGCGTTGGCAACACCCCCCACATTCTTTTAACTGTTATAGATATAAACATTTTATAATCATGGTTTAAAATTGAAATGGGCCTATATGAAACATTATGGTTTAAATTTGAAATGGGCCTGTATGAAGCTGGGTCTGATGATATGTTGGTGCTTCCTGTCCTTTTAAAATACTGTAATCAAACCCAGATCTTCATCACCTTCATCCCTCCTAGCGTCTAAACTTCCATAGTAATGCCATCTATTCCGTGACACATTCCTGCACATTGATTATACATAACTGTTTTCATCTCAAATCCTCCTGTCTTAACTGTTAGTTGTTGAGCCTCATCTACCTCTAACCATGGCATACTTAAGTTTTCCATAAATATTTTCATTTGTGCTCTTTCTTGATTTTGACATTTCCCTGATTTATAAACATTTTCAAAAATAATCTGAAATGTCTGTAATACCTCTGCTGGATCTCTGGTTATTTTTTCTTGTTATAGGCTTCCTTAAGTTTGGCAACAACCCTTTCTACTTTCTATTGCCTAAGTCATTGAGCTAAAAGTTTTTTTTTGTTTTTTTTTGGGGGGGGGTTTGGGTTTTTTTTTTTTTGCTCTGGAGGTATCATCAAAAATCAGTTGCTCAACAACAGTATTTTTTAAGTCATGCATATTACCCAGATACGCCTTAATTTTCTCTTTAGCACTCTGTAGTTCCACCTCTTCTTGTACTGTGAGATTCCCCTTATTGTGCAGTACTTTAACGTTTGTCAGCCGCCCAAATAATTCTTGTTACTTCTTAAATATATCTCTTTTTCTTTTATTTCTATCTTATTTTTAAGCTCCACTTTCATTTTATCACACTAATTGTAACTTCTAAAAAAATTCTATCTCAGCTAATAACTTTTGAATAATTTCCACTACTCATTCCTTAAATTCCTCTCTTTTCAACAGGTAGGTGGGGAAGCACCAATGTCTCATTTTTATTTCATTACCCTGCCTTTTTATCTTAGTTGTTATTGGAGCATGATCTGAAATAGTTATTGGATGTGTGATGAAGCTTTCAATTAAATACACATTAGCCCAGTTATTTTACCTTGGAGAATAATATGTAAATTCTCTCTGAGTTCCTATTTCTAAATTCACGTCTTCCATACCAAATATTTTCATAAATTTCTTCAGAAATCTACCCTCTTTTGTTATATTTTAAATTTTAGGCCCCCCTAGGTAAATCTTCACTGTTGCAAATCAAGTTCCAGACCTCACCTATAAGTAATATTCCCTAATGAAAGCTGATTATTTCTCCCAATTTTTTAAGCTCCATAATAGCAGTTTTATGTGGAATATAAATACATCCAAGAGTAATCATCTTCCCTTGCCAGTAACCCCTTACTACTACACATCTACCACTATTATCTTTTTTCCATCTTCTGGTACTATTGGAGCCCCTCTAGCAATTTGTATAAGTACTCCCCTTTTTCATTTGTCCCTGATGTTCTGATAAAAATCCATCCTGAAATCCTTCCTTTATTAAGTACACATGCTCACTTCTTTCCAAATGTGTGTCCTGCAGCATTGCTATTTGAACTCTGCATTTTTAATATAATTCAGTTAGGCTTTCCTGTTTGTCTGTAGTTGAGGCCATTCACATTCCAGAATAATACAGATAGTGTAGCCTTTATAAGAAGTTGTTAATCCCACCTATTGTGTATGGCATCTTTTTTTAAATGTCTATTTCCATTTTTTTCTCTTGCACCCCCTAATGTTTGGTAGGTTGAACTTTTATATGTTTATTTCTTGTAATCTCCATTTGAACCTATGTCGCATTTAACAATACTTTTTGTTTTAATGAAAACTCTCAAAAACACAAACACACCCCAGAACACCCCTATAACTTATCAACTTAAAGCAAACACATAAAACTATGTACATCTTCAAATGATGTTTAACTCTCCTGATAGGAGCAGTTTTCCAAAATCAATGTTACAGCCTGTGTTTCAACTTAACATTAATTGCTGTCTGATCTCGTCTTAATTCTCCTTCCAGATGTGAAAAACAGCTTATATGCTTTCAGTAAACAACCTTTAACTTTAAAAAGTGCTCTGGCTTGTATTACTTACCCCAATCGTCAGTTTGCCTCCATTGAAAAACTAGTACCAAACATACAGCTGCCTTCATCTGCAAGCCTCTCAACTTACACTTAACATTTATTTGTCAAAGAAAATATTTCATTGCATTCGTTTTCCTTTTATTTACTTGCTTTTAGACTTAAAAAGAAGTGATATGGCTATCTTTAAATAAAGCTAAATTATACACTGTTCTAATAAACGTATTGAAGTATTTAAGTACCAGGAAAGCTGCTGTCTCTTATTCACTTCCAGTAATTTCAAACTTTATTTTTTACTAAGTTGCTTGCCCTTACACCTTTTAATCATATGCTTCTCTCAGCAAACAACATTCAGAAATTGGAGATTCATTGCCTTCGCTTGTAGTCAGCTTATCTCCATAGAAACATAAGAACAGAAACTACAGTTGCCCTCAGCTGCAGACTTCTCAACTCACACTGAACATTTATTTGCTAAAGGAAAACTTGTCATTCCATTCACAGTGTTGTCTTATTTTAAAGCCCACTTGCTTACACAAAAATTATTAGATTCAGCCATCAGCATTAATCCTGACATTCACCCCATGTAAAAATAAGAGACAACATCTCAACTCTACATTTATTACAGCCAGTGCACTTTTACACCCGGCAGTCCAGGATTACAGCATATTAACTTAAACATACTTTCATCCAGCATTTCTTCTAATTTTATATTTTAATGCCTGCATTTCTTAAAATGTACTTGTTTATTTTAGTATCCTTAACACATAATGACAATCACTGAAAATGTTTTACTAAATAACATGATTCACGTCGTGAAATGTTTTATACAAATACTGTTAGAACAAAAATTGTTTTACTTACAGTTACTGTCTTTTTTTCTTTTAATGTCCTTCCAACGATTAATGGCATGAAGTGGGTTATATCATTTTCAGTCCTCCCATAAGTTTAACAGAGTCAACAAAAGTCCTCAGTCCTCCCATAAGTTTAACAGAGTCAACAAAAGTCCAGTCTTTCTCAGCCATTTTTTCTTATAAAGCTATATTTCACAAATGTGATGCTTTATAATCTCACACTTATTCACTAATTGCAGTGGCACTGGTCTTCTTCCTGTTCTTCTCCATTTCCCAAACCCAAACTTGGTTCAAGTACTCCCAATTCTTTTAGTCTACTCCTGTGCTTTTTTATGTGTATCAAATATTTTTTTCATTTGGAACACTGGAAAAGGTTTCACAGTGAAAGTCTCTATGAGTTTTATTATCAGAAGAATGAGAAGCAGTATCCCCTTCTGTTTGTTCACTCACTTTTTGTTGAACAAACTTTTGTATTTCAGCCTTACTCTGTTCTGCATCCAAAAATTACTTTTATCCTCCAGGAAAAAAATATTCTGAAGACAGATGGATACAGCAGCTCGAATTTCACACCTACCTCTCAACATTCCCTGATTTCTGAGATAAATTTGATTCTCTTCTGCCTGGTGTACAGTAAATAGTCATTTTCCATAAACACTCCACTTTCTCCAATTTAATACTTTGCCTTCTGCCACAGTTTTCTCAAGCTCAACTCTTTCCACTGATATGATTGCGTCTTTAGTAATACAGGTCTTAGCTGATTTCTCATGGCCAGATTTGTAGCATACACTTGATGTGCTCTTTCAATTAACAAATCCTGCTGAGGAATACCAGTCCAGTTGTGTATTTGTGCTTTCATAAAATTAATGCAATTTGTTCCTTCCACTTTCTCTGGTACATCAGAAAATCTCAGGTTTTTTCTGTGTGCTTTTGTCTTCTAACTCTGCCATTATATGAAACGGCTCTTGTTGAGCAATCTCACACTCAGCTTTTTCTTCATTTTGACCTCTGATTTTTGCCGTTTTATCAGTTCATCTGAGTAGCTGTTTAAAGCTCCTATTTTTCCAGCTTTCTGTTAGTTGAGTTAATATACTCCTATCATTCTTTCATTTGTTTTAATCAGCTCAGAGCACATTTAATATATTTTTCCTCTAGATTACTGGAAACCATCTTTGTACCAAAGCAGGAGATTGAACTGCTTTTTGCTGAAGAGCTGCAGGATTCTTCGCAGTCATTGCTTTCTCTTCACCCTTTTCTGGTTGATTTTTTTTTTCAGACCAAGTTTGCTCTTTGCTTGCATTCAGGCAGTGTACTTACTAGCCAGTAACTTAATTTTACTAAAACTGACAGAATTAGTTACCCTTATCTCTCAGTTTCTTTTTTTATCGCGGTGGTGGTGTTGCGGTAGCATTGTCACCTCACAGTAAGACGCTGTCCAGTTCGATTCTCAGCTAGAGCGTCTTCTGTGTGGAGACATGCGTGAATGGTCATACCTTCGTTGAAGGTTGTGCATCAGGGCTGGTAACTCGGCATGTAAAAATCAACTACCAATCATTAGTGGACCGGAGTTCCACTGTGGCGACCCCTAACCGGGAAAAGCCGAAAGACACAACAACATCTCTCAGTTTCTTTTTTAATACTGGGAGTGCTGAAATTAAGTCGTTGATCAGTGTGCAGCCATCTTGGATGTCCCCTACATGACTAATTATTGTGTTGAAATGTTTGGTGGTAGGTAGTGTGTATCTTATTTCTGATAAAGTCAAAAGTAAAAGGGATAAAAGTGCTAAAATGACTATTTTCTGTAGTTTCTGGTTCCTGTGAACAGTTATGTGTGCCTTCTACTTAAGGATTTACTTGTTGATACTTTGCTAAAACATGCATGGACTAGCATGTTAAAACCATTAAAACTGTAAAGGAGGCTTTCAGAATGATTGTTAAGTCACAGTCTAAAACAATCGCAACTAGATAAAAATTCTAAATGTTCAAAAATAAATTTCTGGCATTGTTACTGACTTGATATTTTGTTTTTTTTTTATGTTATTACTTATTGCTTTCCTGTCAATTTGATTTACTTGGTTAATGAATTAGATGCTTATTTATTTAGAAAATGGTTTTGTTTTGCTACAATGCCTGATAGTGTTTTCACAGAAGTTTGAAATGCCACCATACAAACACGCCTATGTTATGACATCATTATAGTTAAAGAAGAACTATGTTTCCTTCTGTCACTGCATACTGGCAGTGATTCAAAAAGCACAGAAATAAGAGAGAAAGTGGAAACATAGTATTTATTATTGTTAGTGTTTTTATCAAGACTATTGAAGGTGGGAATTGTGGAAACAATGCATTCATGGAAGGAATGAGGTTTAAAAAGTGACAGGACTTAGTGATGTAATGGCATCAGCTGCATGTTTTACACCCTGACGACCTGACATCATGGATGAGGCAACAGCATCCGATACAGAAATCCCACGACTGGTATTCGGGCCGACTGAGGGCTAACTGCAGGCAGATAACCCAAGTGTGATGACTGCAACAGTGAATACACTCAAACATCTACATTTATGGTAAGTGTACACAACTGTACTTTCTGCAATCAGTCCAGGAAAATGTATCTTGTACGCCACATCAGCTGACGTTAAGAAACTTAGAGTAAGATGGTGAGAATTTGTGTGCGTTTAATGAAGTTAAAGGCATATATTATAACTGCATTGAGTGTCATTATTTAAAGTGCAGTCCATCATCTTTTCTTCCAAAATCACCAGTTTTAGCAGGGAATAGGAAGGACAGAGCAACATTTTAAGCCAAAATCAGGGATATCCCTATAAATCAGGGACAGATGTTAATACGTACCACTCATGAAGTTGAAGACACTGCACCCTGTGGCACCTTAGTATTCATTCATTACTCTAAGCAACACTTTCAGTTTTTCCTCTGATTCCTACTAAAGCTGCATTTTTTTTCTGTTTTGCAGTATTTCCTCAGCTTTCCAGAAACGTTGTAGTTGCTTCTTCTCTCAATTTTTTTTTCTCCATGTTCACTTTCTCAGTAAGACCTTTTACCACAACCCTCATTACTGTTAGCCATTGCCACAGTAACTACATTGAAGTCACCAGTGAAACAGCTCAGAAGTAAAAGCAGTACAAGGGGAGGAGTGATTAATAAATATAACGTTTCTGAGAACTCTGCTAAATACTTACCAAGCAGAAAAAAATGCAGCTCTGGTATGATGTGGAAGTAAAATGGAAGTCAGTGCCGTTGACCACAAGAAAACATTGGAAAATCACTTCTAGTACTGGTTTCCAGATACTTTGCTGAAGAGCAAAACATTTAGCATTTTGCAACTGCAAGTGAAGTCTAGAGATGCACTGTAGAAGGACTTGACCATACTATATAAGTGAAAATGTGTCTGGACTTATTGATAACATGACATTTTGCAACATTTAGCAAGAGAATTTAATTCTTATTATTATCTCTGTCGATTTGAATAAGACTGGCTGTTGTAAAATTTTCCATATTGTGAAGGCAACATTGCACAGCTTGAGGAATGCTCATTACTTAAGTGTCCAAAACATAACACTCCTCAGCAGTCAGCTCTACTCACCTACAATGTAGTAATCTGGAGCAACAGACCAGAGCAAGTACAGTTAACTGCATGATAATATAAAATGCTTGGTTTTGTATAGCCCATGTAACTGTACTGTGATAACATAAGGCTGTCTCATGTACAATCCAAGAAACTCTTTATACAGGTATGTAGGGCTTTCTGCCAGTAATTACTCTAAAGCACAATGTTCTAGTGAAGTGCAGCATATGAATATAGCTTGAGATGTGGCCTAAACTGCACAGCTGCTGTTGTCATTGTTGTAGTGTGGGGGAAAGTGGTGCATAGGATTGTATAAAAGGGGGTGGGCAAGCAGAAAGAAACATACAGGGGGAACAACTAAGACTGTGGCAGGGAAAGTGAGGGAAGGAAGGATATATTTTTTGTGGGTATAGATCTCCTTTCTTATATGAAGAGAAAAACGATGAATAGAATGGAGGTCACACCTATTATGGAATAGTGTGGCATACTGGCCATAAAGGGTTTCAGAGTGGCCAGAGGGCTACCTACATTAAACCATTTCCAGCTGTGGATCCCATGTAGGCACTGTCAGTTGGTGACTAGCCATTTGCGAACTTGGTGATCAGGGTATGCCACTCCAGTGAATCTGCAGTTTGCCACGGGAGGGCCTCTATATGGACAGTAAGCTGGCCAAAATAATGGTTGACTGCATCCTTTAGTGAGGCCCAACCATTTGCTACATCTGTGGCTGGTCAGCAGGCTGAGTTGCATGGGTATTCACCTAAGAGGGGGTCTTCACACTTCTTCTTATCAGAACCCCCAAAAGCCAATAGCAGATGGAGGTGGTGATGAAGGTGACTGAACCTGCTGGAATTCTGTTTGCACTTCAGGTGGACCTGCACAGCAGTGACACAGTTGGAAAAGTGCCATGAAAGGGATATGTCTTTAAAACATACAGAACTCTACTTCAGCTAATGGCAGATATCCCCATTTTACAACCAGCCATTTCTGTCTCTTGTGAATTTCCATCCCACTAAGGTACATTTCCTCATGAGATGGAAAAAAAATTGCACAAAATATTAGTGCCTCCTTGATGGTTATACATTTATCTTGAGTTACAACAGGATTTAAAAAAAATCACACAGATGGCACAGTACATATATGTGCACTCCCTGTGCACTTCAGCTTCTCAGGCCTGTAGATCTTCTGGATGGAGTTTATATTCATCGTAACAGTATCATAACAGTGTCAGCAATGCTTGGACCACTGAATGCCTGTAACCTTTGTAAGCATGAGACCCTGGTCATATCAGGAATTGACTCTTTTGAAGGGTCCATCTTATGGACCTTGAAGCTGTTACCTGAAGTGATTGTGAGAGACAGAGAAATATTTTTTTCTCTGTCACACCATACAGAAATTGTGTGTCTGCACACACTACCAGCTGTTTCTGCTTCACAGGATGCCAGACTCTGAATGATATAGCAAAATGGCAGCAACTTACATACATATGAGTGATTGAATTTATCAGTCTGCATAAGCATTCAGTTTGTACAGTGCACATGCAAGCTTCAACCTCCTGCACCCACCTTGGGAATTCAAGAACATGATATGGCTATCTTGAACATACTGCACATTATAACATGGTTGCATGAGGGAGGAATTAAGGGATTAATAGTCATTCATGATAAGTAGCCTCATTTCCATATGTAGTCCAGAAATATTTAAAATTTGCCGAGTTTAGCTTATCAATGCCATTTTGTTTGCTAATATTCTGTTGAGTTGTGCAGTACTGTGATTGCCATTGTAAAAGTTCTCATACCAGTACACAGTGGCACTTGTTTTGTTGGTAAAGTATTTTCCATTCTGTCTAATTCCCAGATTTCAGTCATGTAATACACTACTAATAGGCTTCGTTCCTAGGTGCATGTGTATGTGTAGCATACTGTTTTACTGTGCTTCACTTATTTGATTATATTTTTTAGTGAAATGGTAGTGGTTAGTTGGGTTGGGGAAGGGCTGTAATGTACAGTATCAGCAGACTGTCATGTGCTATCCCTGTGTCAGTAAACCTTATCAGGTACCATTTCACATACTGACTATGATTTTTGGGAGAGGGTTACACATGCCATATCAGCAGGTAAGTGTATAGGTCAGCTGTCATTGGGAACTGAAGCAGAGCATGTTAGTCCAGCATAGGTTCATAAGTGCGTACTAGGCTAATGGCCCTGGAGCCTTTTCAAGCCTAACTTACAGAAGTGCCCTGGCATCGTGCTGCCCGACGTTAGTTCCCACTTCCTCTGTCAAGTAGAGCCGCTGGAGTGATCCCTGGGGTGAACTTTCTATTACCCATCCACTCATCAAGATTTCACTTGAAGAGGGATAGTGAGGTGCTTTGCTTGACATGTATGGGAGGTCTATTCCAGAGCATGGGCAGTCTCTGGGTGAGGAACCTGTCCCTCCAGCATGTCCTGTTGATTGTGGTAATGAGGCTGAGGTCTCTGGAGCTTGTGGTGCGGGAGGGACTGGGATTTCTTTAGATGTAGCATTTCTAACAGAGTTGGGTCAGACATGGCTTTGTAAGTCGAGCAAAGATCGCCTCTAAGTAGGCGATATGAGACAGAGAATAGCTGGAGTCTTTTGAGTCTGTCCGTGTAGGACATGTGTTTAATGCCTAGGATCCTGTTCATGAGGTACTTCTGTGGCCTCTCCAGCTGTTGCAGGTGTCTAGTGAGGTACATGCCAAATGGGGCATTATACTCAGTGATTGGTCTAATGAGAGAAGGGTAGAGAGAGACGATGACCTCTTTCTTCCTGGCTTCAAATCCCTTTTTAATGAGATGTGCCACATAGAAGGACTTTCTGACCACAGTGGCAATGTGGTGGTCGAAGGAGAGGTTGCTGTCAACCTATGTCCCCAGATCTCTTATAACGCCTTCAGTAGGCTCCCATTGATGTGGTAATTCGCGGGAACTAAGTTTTTACCAAAGGGGATGATGATACATTTTTTGGCATTAAGCTTAAGGCCATGGTTTCAACACCAGTCATTGGTCTCAGTGAGGCCTTTCTGTAGGATGTCTACATCAGTTGGGGAGTTAATAATGTCTCCCAGCTTGCAGTTGTCTGTGAACTTGGTCAGCCAGAGTCCCCTTGTGTTGGCCTGGACTTCTGAGAAGTAGATGTCGAACAGGAGAGGACCCAGGACCGATCCCTGTGGGACTCCACTCGTGACTGGTCGGCAGTCTGACTTGGAGTCTTCTACTTTCACAGTGTGTTCTATCTGTGAGCCAATTTGCAACCCATCTAGTGATATAGGGGTTGATGCCTAGTTTAGTGAGTTTATCAGTAATTCCCGAGTGAAGAATGGTATCAAAGGCCTTGGGCAGATTGAGGTAGGCTGTTGGCACTGCCTTATCTTCATACACCATCCTGGTGACTGACTCAAAGAAGTCAGCCAGGTTGAGCAGGCATGATGTCCCTTTCACAAAGCCAAATTGTGTGGGGTCTAAAGTTTGGAGATTTCCTTTATCTTTGTTAATCAGGTCCATGATGATGCTCTCCATAGCTTTACTGTGGTTATGCTTTTTTGGAAGGGGGTTTGCACAAAGAACAGGTACATTCTTGGTACCTTTACAGATATTCTTAGTAATATATATTTTTAATGTTCAGGATGTACAAATAGGATTCAGTGTGCCCATGGGACAGTGATGCTGATAACAATCTGTTGCAACCATTCAAGGTGCTTGGCCATGAGTATAGAGGGGTGCAGACCAGCTGTTATGGGATCTGTTTTGTGGGAAATAAACACAGTGGGCGTGTGTGCAAAACTGCGCAATGAGCCAGGTTCACCCTCCCTTGAGTGACTTGCTGAGCTACACCAAGCAGAAAGCACAGAAGGTTGAATGGGAGAGTTTAACCACCACAGAAGGAGATCTGCTAGGGTCAACCAGACTGACAGATTTGGATGCGTTCTTTGTATCTGGGGGTTAGAGGGTTTGGACAGGATTTATCCCCAGCAGGGAAGTGGATGTTAGTGTTGGCCTGACTAATTCTACCATTGTCTCAGTGGGTGATAGACTGGGTTAGTAGAATATAGCAATATTATTAAGATAATAGGTGTATCCTAACAAAGTAGTCATGGTGCGTGTTTCTTTTTATAGGCACATCAGGAATGTAGCAAGTTGCCATACATCCCTCTTTGACAATGGAACTCTGAAATTTTCAAAACCTCCTTAATTTAATATATGTAGAACTTTTATAACACTGTATCTCTTCCTGTTAATTGTACCGGCTCCTAGTACATCACCATACCATGATTTAATTTGTGTCTCCTTCCCCATTCTGTTATTGACTTTGCAGCCTCTCATTTCCACAGCTGTTTCTTTTATCTCTCGTAGACAGTTCTAGCTATAGGCACCTTTCCTAGCCTGTAATATTTTCTAGGGTTCCTGTTTGAGCCATGTATAACCTACTTGATTTTTGCACGCTGCTTTAATCTGGTCCAGCTCACCCCGCTCCCCTACCCTACCCCCATTCCCACCATCCTTGCTTCAGTTACATTTATACTTACCTCAGCTCCTCCCCTGTCAACATTTCCATCCAATCATAAACAGCCTCATACCCTTAACAAATCACATCACACTTATTACAATACTACACCCTGATACATTGTCTTTAACTTGCTAATGGTTCTGTGCCTTATAACCTCTATCCCAACTCTTGTCTCTTACTACACACCCTTTTTTTTCTACTTCGTGATGTACTCCACCGTCATGATTTCCCTACACCTACCATACTCCTTCATATTTCTTTTGCTCTGTCTCTCCTTCTTCTAACTCATACCATGTTAGTCAACCCCCCCAGAAATTCTGTATGATAAAAAAATCATCAACATCCAACACAACCTTTGAAAAGCAAACAGTTTCTCTAGCATATCATTCAGCTTCTATGATTCAAATGTACTACTGTTCACTATATTCAACTAGCCCCTCTCTTAACTAAAGCTTATAATAAACCCTAATCATAGTAACCTCCATTTTACTCACTACTCTGACTTATGCCAATGTGGGGACATTTCTTCCACCAAAATTTTACTTCTAGTTACTCTTAACCTACACAACATTTGCAACAAAATTACAGAGTTCCACCCATGGCTATCTCAACACTCCCCAGACATATTTGCAGTCACTGAAACATGACCAAAATACTGAACTGCTCCCACCAGGTTATAACATAATAAGAGCCGTCAGAACTCAAAAAAGGGGAGAGGAGTAGCTTTAATCTATCCCAACTCTCTCACAATACTTCCATATCCCAAGCCTATTCCTACTTTCTGTGCTGCTGAAATGTTCATAACATTCTTAAAAATCAATAATACAATGCAACTATGTATCACAGTCCTGTATATTCCTCCCGGCCACAACATTCCAGTTCTAGAAGACATCCCATCCTGGATTTCACAAAATATATCTAAGGAAACAATTATCATGGGTGATACTAATATTAATTGGCAAAACTTAAACTCAGACTTCCTGGCAAATAGTATAAATCTTTATGTATACACACAACTCATCACTACACCGACTGATTAAAAGAAAATAGTAACCCAGGATCTAATCTGGACTGTATATTGGCTTCTGATCCTTATAAATGCTCCACTTCTGGTACTCTTCCACATAAATTAAGTGACCACCTTCCCACCTATACTTACAGAATTACAACCCACTTATCCAAAAACCACAACTGTAAATCCTCCTGCAATTTATCCAACTTTAACCAACAACTCTTTGTCACCATACTTAAATCATTAAACTGCTCCATACTAAAAATCCTACTCTTAGATGTTGCTGTCAGCCATTTCAATAAATTATTCATTGATGTAGGTTCATAGGTTGGTAGTAGGCTATCAGCCCTAGGGCCTATACAAGCCTAGCCATAACAATTCCTTGGATATTTCTTCCCACAATATTTACTTCCCTGGACCCCTGTCTAGCAGGGTGACTGATGTGATCCCCGGGGTGAATTTCCTATCTCCCATCCAGTCGTCAAGGTTCTGTTTGAAGAGGGCCAAGGAGATGCTCTGCTTGACATGTATGGGCAGTCTATTCCAGACTGTGGGGAGTCTCTGGGTCAGGAACCTATCCTTCCAGCATGTTTTGTTCATTGTGATGACAAGGTTTAGATCCCTGGAGCGTGTGTCTCTGAGGGATTGGGATTTCTTTAAGTGGAGCATGTCCAACAGCTCAGGGTTTGACATGACCTTGTATGTTAAGCAGAGATCGCCTCTGAGTAGACGATATGCCACAGAGTATAGCTGGAGTTTTTTTAGATGGTCAGCATAGGTCATGTGCTTTAGGCCTGTGATTCTTTTAGTGAGGTATTTCTGCGGCCTTTCCAGCTGTTGCAGATATCTTGTGAGGTACATACCAAACTGAGTGTTGTACTCTGTAATGGGTCTAATGAGGGATGAGTACAGTAGGACAATGACCTCCTTTTTTCTGGATGAAAAGCCCTTCATACTAAATTAACAAAAACAAACCATGTACCCTGGCAGTCCACTAAAAGTTTACTAGTAATAAGGGCTAAAACGTAGAAGGAATGGCAAAGGAACAAAAATTACATAGACCTTTATAACTATAGACAACTGTGCAACTAAGCAAAAATTGGTAAATAAAGATAAGAAGCATTACTTTTCAGAACAATTAACCTTGCACAAAAAACAACCCCAAAAAAACTGGCACCCCCATCTCTTCACTCCAGGATCCAAAGAAAACCCGTCTCCAGCCACCAATAAACCACCATCCAAATAGCAGATGCATTTAACATCCATTTTTAGAAAGCATATTTAAATTAGTCAATGATCCCACTAAGCCCATAAATCCTAACTCCAAAAATAATCTTAGCCCTTCTTCTTCACAAACATTTTCCATACACTCTTCATCTTCTTCCTTCACCCACAAGACATCACCACAACTGACCTTCATTTTCTACTCCTTTCTCTACAACCTGTACCCATTAGCCATAGACACAAACTACTGCTGAAATTAAAATCCTGTTCTCCTTCCACTGACAACCTCCCCTCTGAATACTTGAAACTTGCTGCAGATGCTATTGCATATTAGTGACATTCTCATCAATTGTTCCATCACAGAATCATACATCCCCTCCCTTAGGAAAAAAATCTATCATAACCCCCTTACACAAAAGAGGGAAATGTAGTGACTTAACTAATTACCGATCCATTGCTATTCTATCTCTCCATTGTCCAAATTATTATAAAAATGTGCCCATAAACAACTACTTGACCACATTCTTCAGAACAAATAACTTACACCCACCCAACATGATTTCAGTCCATCACACAGTACAACAACTACACTAATCTCCTTTACAGATACAGTTAACCAAGCAAGAGACCCAGGACTAATAACCTCAGTAATACTTCTTGATCTTTCTAAGGCCTTTGATACTGTTTCACACCCAAAACTATTACAAAACCCTTCATCTCTTGGACTTAACCCACCCACTCTAAAATGGTTTATCAGCTACTTATCTGACAGACAACAATGCATAAAATGGCTATGTTGTCTCTCCCACTACCTAACTAACAACACAGGAGTCCCTCAAGGGTCCATTCTTTGACCCCCTCCTCTTCAATACCTTCATAAACAGTCTTCACAGTGCCTCCCATGAAAGCTCCTTAATCCAATACACCAACGATTCTACCATTATCTTCTTCTCCAATAACATAACACACCTTCAGCAAATAACCCAAACAGTCTCCTCTATTGAAATTGAAACTTGGCTAAACAGTGCACAACTTCTGCTAAACACCGATAAAACCAAATTCCTACTTTTTGCACCTAAGACACTGTCATCTGACTTTAAGATATATTCATTAAATAATACTGAAATTAAAGTAATTTCACATGCCAAGCTATTGGGAGTGACCACCATAGACAATAAACTTTCCTTTCATCTGCACATGCAAAATGCAGTCAAGAAAACACATTACAAATAATGGGTGCTCTATCAGCCAAAAAAAAGATTATGGATACAGCCACCAAAACTACTGTGACCATTACCTACCTGCTCCCCTGTCTACTATATAGAGCCCCCATTCTGACCAGTCTGCAGACTACTCTAAAAAATAAGCTTGAATCATGCTACAATAAAATCACTAAATTTGCTGTAGGCGCTTCTTACTAAATACACCACTGCACTGCTCTTAGTGCTCTTAACTGACTCTAATTCCCAAATTACCTAAACTATGTCCAACTAACTATAACCCACAAAACTATATATCAACCTGAAAACTGTCCGGCATTAAACTCCGTTCTCCAAACCTATATACCTGTCAGGGCTGTACAATCTAAAGATAAGCAACTAGTAACCCTATACAAACCAGACAAAAAAGCTGAACAGTATCTATATTCCTACACTGTCACAAAACTCTTAAATACTGTACCTTTAAATATGATAGCTATATCGAACCTCAAGAGATTTAAAGTCACATTAAAGAACTTCCTTCTCGAGACATATATCTTCCTCTGCCCCAAAACTAATTAGTTCTTCATCTCTCTTCCCCCCCCCCTTATACTTCCCTATCTCCACTTCTTTCTCCACATACCCCGACCCCACTCTTCACCATGCTTCCTCTCACTACCCTCCAACCTCTTTAACACTCCATGTCAACCTTCCTATCTCTACTATCCTCGCTCGCATTAGTTCTCCTTTCACCTCTTCATCTTCTTTATGCCTCAGTCATAGGTTGTCTATCTTTGCTGGTATAATTATTTTCTTCACTACAATTTTTAGCAATAATAAGCATATGAAGGTCATCATGTATCCATCCATCCATCAATTCTCAACCCCGTTTTCCCATTTTGCACATGGGGTTGGGGTGTCACTTCAACAGTGACAATCATGTCGAGCCAAGGCTCACACCACCAGGTGGCTAACCCTGCCACAGTAGTTCATCTGTACCATTCACTTGCACACACACTCACATCTACGGGTAGATTAGAGTGTCCAATCCACCTAATGCATGTCTTTGACTGTGGGAGGAAACCAAAGTTCATCATGTATGCATGTATGTGCATTTATACATACACACACACACACACAGACATATATATATATATATATATATATATATATATATATATATATATATATATGTGTGTGTGTGTGTGTGTGTGTGTGGTTGTATATATGGTTTACTATGAATATTGTGAACGGATATGCTTTGCAGATGGAACACTTGAAATTTGAATTTTCGAATGTCCATCTTGCTCTACATCTCCGTAACGAAAAGTGCATTTGCTGATATGAACTTGACATACTTTCAGAGATAGTGGTACAGTGTGGTTTGGGTAATTCATCCCTTTTTTCACTGTAGTGTGATCTCGGAGTTGCCCCCCTGCAAAAACGTAAAATGTAGTGTTGTGCAGTACATTCGTACTGCTGACAACAAGAACTGTTGTTCTTTTTGTGATAGGTGCAGGGGAAACAGTATGTTGATTCATGCCGAATCGACATTACTGGGTCATGTTCAACATTTACACATACACTTGTAAACGTCAAATTTCGAGAAAACAAGTCAACGTTTTTGTTCAAAAATAGAACTGATCATCGACATTATGATAGTAAACCTATATAAATATATAAAATGTATGTGTGTTTATGTGTATCTATATGTATATGCATATATATAGATATTGATAGATGTACATATGCTTACTTACTCCTTATTTCTTTGCCTTCCCTGTATACCAGCTGCCTGTCTTGACCTTGTTTTGGAAATTTGCTTATGCTAAATATAAATGTATATTCAGCTGTTCGTCCTGCTCATGTTTGTAAGTTTTATATTAATTGTAAATCCAGTGCTTTTATTATATTGTATGATGTTTTTCTATTGTGGAGCTTTTCTCCCCAGATCTCCACTGAAAATGGGCCTTTGGCCCAGTCAGACCTTCCCAGTTACCAAATGTTAAATAAATAAAATAAATAAATTACCAGAGATTGTAAGATTGAATAAACAATGAACTGACTGTATAAAGAATCCAGTCCTGCGTGTTACAAGGTTAGCCTTGTTGCATATTGTAAAGTGTTCACTATGGTATTTTCCATGTTATTCATTCACAATTGGAAACAGTGATAGGCAACATATGGAAAGTGCTTAGACAACACAAGTTGCTGATGTGCCCACCTCTGCAGATTCTGAGTGTACTCAAATGCTTGGAGATTTGTGACAGTCAATCGGCATGATGACAGTAGTACTTGCCACATTCCTGAGTGGAGACCAGTCCTCAGCAGAGGGTGTATGTATGGCTGAAGATAGTGGACTCCTTAAGGATGTACTGGTTGAGTACATACCTTACCCTCTATGGAAGGAATATCTTCTAGCTGAGAGCCTCAGAAATGTTGCGGGTTTGGTCAAAACTGCAGTTTTTGCAGTGCATACTGCTTCTCCAGTGGGCATATGCAGCATAGGCCAACATCACAGTTTCCCCGCCCTGAGATGTGGGCAACATTGGGAGTTGGTAATCAGATGTGCAGGTTTGTGATCCAAGGACTCTGTGCTGCCACACAGTCCTTAATTGAGCTGGTAGGTATACTACATGGTGGTCTTGATGATGCTGCCCTGATATGTGAGGACATCTTCAATTTTGTATTTATCGTAAGGGGTGTGGTAGCACTCAGTGCTGCAGTGATCACAAATCTATGCAAAACTGGTAGGCCATCACATCTACCTAGGTAGGCAGTGCTGCTTTTTAGTGAAGTAAGGTACAGAGACATTGTGACAGTGTACATGGGCCATTGCAGTGAGGTACTGTGAAGAGCTATGAATGGAGCTGTCAGAAGCCCTGATATGGGTGGACAAAACTACCTACCTCCAGGACTGGTAGCAGCATCCTACCCTAGAGACATGTGTGTCATACCCATTTCTTGTTAGTAGTCTTGTGTTACTGTGTTTCCAGGTTTCTATGTATCTGCTGCCCTCTACCCACACCTTATATCCCATTTCTCCCACCCATTTTGGATTGACAGTATGATGTTATTGTGACCCTGTTCCTTGTGCAAATGATTATAACTGTGATCCATACCCCTCTGCATCCTATGTGATTTTGTGTTAATGTCTGAACACTGAAGTCAGACCTTACACTGACCTGATAGTAATACTACAAGCACTATTTTTACTGTTTTGCCCCATACAAAGGTGTTGACCAGATGATGCCACCAATGCTTTTACAACTGTTGCTGCCCAGGAACTCTCTCTGACCATACCTCATCCTGTTGTTGATGACCGTTATTGGCCTTCCTTACTGCTGTAGCTGCAGCTACTGAATGGTATAACACATCCACATAGTCGGGATTCATTTCTGCCCCCACAGTATTGCACTGTAGAGTATGGCACAGACCACAGACCTTATGATGGTTGTATTGGAAGAGTACTTTAAGGAATCCTCAGATATTTCCTGGCATCTAAACCATGCTTTCAGTAGCCCATATACATGCTCTGTGGCGTTCCTTTTTTGGGCATGAACAGTGTTGAAATTCAACTCAACATGTTTGCATGAAGGGGTCATGGGCCAGGTTTCAAGGGGGTAGCCAGCACCTTTAAAACACAATACAGCATTTTTTGGATATATTGGCTACATGCATAGTGTGCATATATGTCAAAAGTGTCTTATACACCATGCCATCTCTTACTGATAAGATGACCTTGTGGGAAATCGTCATTCTGATAACAGACATTCAAGCCTGACTTATACCAAATGTGGGAATCATGAGAACTATCAGGATGCCCCCCCCCCACACACACACACACAATCTGATTATGATCTCCTGTGTATTACAGATTACTTAACAGTTGAGTTAATGATAGCCCACAGTCCCACAGCTACATCAATAGGAAAGGCTATGTGAAGCATTTCTAACGACATGAATGTAGCCTGTGGTGCTCGGTACCTCAGGTAAGAGGTGATATTGTAGAAGCCATGCATAGTATTGACTCTGTCATCTCTTCAGTCTGTGGGAAATCATATCTGTTTATTAAAATGGAGCAGGATAACACTGACAAACTTACTGAGTATCTGTGAGGTAGAAGCCTTTGAAATGTCCATTATAATGCCAGCTGGTCACTGTAAGGTCCAAGGAGCTAAGATGGTAAGAGCTACATGTCCCTTGGTATTCACAGGTGTAGGAAGACCACACATTCCTTAAAGATGCACGTGGGGTAATTATATTATGCATGATCCAAGTGATCCTAGTGCGATCTGCAGTGATCCGCAGTCTGATTATTAGTGAAGGTATTGTAGGTCAGGCTATACCAATCATGGGGTATGAGCCCTGTGTCTACAACAGCATGCAACCTACTCAGCCCAGGTGGAAGCAAGAACAATATAGTGCTGGTTAATGCAAACTGACAAAGCTACACACTTGTTTGCTAGCTGCTGCTCTGATATTTTTCCACATGTTTTTTCCTTATATATTGCCATATAGTCAAGCTGGGTGACGCATGTTGAAGGAACTATGATTTGCTGCATTTTTTAATAAGTTTCATGTACATGTTATTTTGCACTTATTTTCCTGGG
Source organism: Protopterus annectens (assembly GCF_019279795.1). Lineage (NCBI taxonomy): Eukaryota > Metazoa > Chordata > Ceratodontiformes > Protopteridae > Protopterus > Protopterus annectens. Next base: position 33,784,765 of record NC_056729.1, read on the forward strand.
TGTTATCATTTACATCCAATTATGTATGTATTTAGATGTGCTGGATGTTGTGCTGTGCAGGTTGTTTCATGACTGCATAAACCAAGGTCTGTTTCAGAAACATCTTGCCCTCTGCTGAGAATCACACAACAGTCCCTTGCATACTACCTAACATTTCTATGAATTCCAGCTCATATTTTTTTTAACCTTTCTTAAAAATTCTATACAGATATATTGTCCACAAACTGAAAGTACCCTTTATTTTTCAAGAGGAAGATCAAGCATACCAAAATTCAAGTAAAAATTTGAAAAAAACAGTAAATCTTTATACAGACTAAAATATAATGACAACAAAAAATATGTGACAACTATTACTAATAAGAATTAGTGAAAGCTGAAGGGACAGTGCACCTTATATACAGGGTTATGTAAATAACTTCACTGAAAAAGAAAACAAAATTAAAAAAAAAAAAAGTTTCACTTAAATGGCTTGGTTGACTTCCTAAAACAACTGGATGCATTCCAAGCTACTGAGAAATATGTATTCATATGAACTCCAGCCCTGTATTGTCTGCTGTCAGTGTCAATGACAGAACAGTAGACAAGAATGGATTTTATGCCATGCTGCTCTGCCGCATTAGAAATGTTTCCAGAAACACATTTTCTGGATATACTATGAAGTTAGCAGAGCCCATCAAGGTCATGGGAAATCAGCTTATCAAAATTGTAGTATCCCAGGACTTGGGATATTATCATTGCATGAATCTGTCAATTTCAAGCATGTCAGTTAGATAAACTGCTTCAACCATTGGCATTGTATGTAGGTCACTGTAATGATACTGTCACTGCTGTCAGGCTCTACATCAGGTACATCTAATTCTACTTGTAGAATACTGTATTTGAGGATATAAAATAAAATTGCATGTTATCTCCAAGTGTGTATTCATTACACATCACAAGCTGGCTCATATTTTAGGTCTGCTGTTGATTGGAGCTACTGCACTGATATTAATGATGAATCTTGCACTGTAGAACACCAGACGATCTGTGGTGCATACTTAAGGCTACTGCATTTTGTTGAAATTGCTAGCAAGATAATGAAATTATAATCCTGTGTTAAAAAAAATCACATGTCTGAAATAAAACACCTTTATGACATGATATCTAGCCAAATAATTGAATAAGACCACACTGTTACTCTTGTTTGGCCAGGCGGTTGAGAAGCATCATATGTGCCCTGTTTTGGGTGCATATTGAAGAGATGTGATGCTGAAAAGGCTATAAAAAGTATGGTGACCTTAACCTTGATAGGTTTAACTATAAATTACAAACTTATCTTGGATTACCTGGATTTCATTGTACCACAGTCATATATGGCTCAGATGTAGGGGCGCATTTAGAGAATTATTCGTTGGAAATGTTATTTCCTCATTTATCAGACTATGACTAAGTCCAGTGCAGGGCAAACTCAGAGTTGTTGCTTACAGAAGATCCACAAGACGATGGAAAATGATACCTCTTGGAGGTTTGGATGTCTTCACTAAGAGTCTGTATATTTGGACTTTAGGTTATGGCAGGCAAAACTTAACATAGGGGTAACAGGTCTGTTACCCTACTGAGTGGTTCAGAAGTTTCCCTGACCATAAAATATTTACACAAAAACATTATCCTTAAGTTATCTCAGTGGAAAGAAGCTCTTGGCTAATTTTTTCATATATATTTAATTGCCCATCAGCATGAAAAGCAAGGGAAAATAACTGGCCAGGCACACTCATTTTCACCTATCGCTAGGTTACTACCTGCTTGTAGCAGTACAGAATAACATAGACAGTCAGCAGCAGAATTTTGAGGAAGTCAGAGCTCCAGCTACAGCACGGGAGAGTGGGATAGAGCTGTCAAGCTCACAAATAATTTCAAAACTAGATGAAATTGAAGGAAAAGTTATGAAACCTTCAGATACCACTTACATCCCATTCTGATATAATAATGGATTTACAAAGACATACCAAGGAGTTACAAACTTATATTGCCGACACTGAGGTCATAACTGAGTGACCAGTGGCAAAAGTTCCTGATTTAGAAGACTGTTCGAGATGAAAGAATTTATGACTTCTTGGGGTACTAGAGAAGGTGGGACAGGGGGATATAGTAATTTTTGTAAGATCTTTGCTGGCTGCATGGGCAGAATTGCCTGAGGGGTAGAGACAACTCAAAAGATTTATGTACCCGTATGTTTTTTGCATACAGAAAACCCAGGCACTCCAGTTACTCATTTTGTTACTTTTTTGCAAAAGGAAAAACTGTTGGCTTCATTGTGGAAACCAGAAAAAAACACTGATGTGTTCAAGGAGAAGATTACTTCCCCGGGACAAGTAGAAGAAGAGCAAAGTTTGATACTGCCATCCAGGTGTGTTGAGCCAAGAGCATAAATTAGTTCAAGCTAATCTTACCAGAGTTTTGTAGTCGTCATCCCCCCCGGATGCTCAGACTTACTTGGGACAAACAAGTGCTGGAAGCAGTTACAGCATGGGAGAATTCTGATCCTCTTTAACAGAACAAGTGAGAGGACATATGTCAAGATGGAAATAATGCAGGGACAACCCAGAATCCAAAGGGAAGAGACAAACTGTCTATTTGAAGAAAGGATGTTACAGAAGAGAAAAGCAGCACGTGCGAATTGAGAATTCTGGTTTCATGGAATTTCAGTTGCCAACATGTTGACTGTTACTGGACACTATGAGGGGAAGTTATTAACACAACAAAGAGGTAAGTGGGTTAAGAGATAAGTGGGTTTTATATATATATATATATATATATATATATATATATATATATATATATATATATATATATCTGTTTCACATTTTACTTATGAATATACTTGTTGAAGAGGTGTAAATGTTGGATAATTTTGCTTAGGGAATACCATGCAATGTAGTTCATGATTTGAAAGTGAGCTGCTGTATTGTTTCAGCCTGTGTGGGGCCATTGCTGAAAGAACTAATAGCAATATATGTTGCACTGTTTGTACTTGGTGGCTATGTTTCTTCTACCAGTGGTTGGAGAGGGGGGAGCCTGTTTTTAAAAAGTTGAGAATGCTGTTTCAGTATAGGAGACAAACTCATTACTGTGAATGTTTTTGATGCTCAAGAGCCTTTACTACTTTAAAGGCATAAATCATAGTTTGGGAGTAGACTTATGATTTTTATTTGTTACATGAACAAAATCAGAAGAGTGCACATAGCTCATATTAATAAGTTAGAGTTTAACTTGTATTATTTATTTATTTACTTATTTATTTTAAATATGTAGTAATTTGCATTTGGCAAATTACTTGTGGAAAAGCTGTTGCTGAGATACACCTGGTTAAATTCTATAAGTATTGCCAGAGATTAAACATTCTGTGTTCCATGGAGGATGTACCATTTGGGAAAGGGATGAGAGGAAGTGAGCATATGGCTGTGATTTACGTAAATACTCAGTTTGAGAAAGTCTGTAAACATTAAGGGCACCCCTTGAAGCAGACATAAGATCTTGTAACTCTTCCTCTTAGGGCTAATGAATAGGGATTGAGTCTGTTCAGGATTTCTGGGGGCCTTTGAGCACCCTGAAAATATATACGAGACAGAGGAAAGTCCATGGAGAAGATAGAAAAACCAAGTGCCTGAGATGATTTCTGGAAGGGGTGGTGCTTCAAACTATATTATTTCTTTATGTCAGACAGCGTAGGAATAGGCAGGTCTGTTAGAAGTAAATTCCATAGTGGTGCTTACAAATAAAAATAGTCACTTAGAATGTTAATAGGATTGGAAATTTTGTTAAAAGTGGTACAGTCTTTATATACATATGAAAACATAATTCCTGGGTAGTCTTACTGTAAGATATTTATATATCTGTGAATTTGCATGGGAAAATATGGAGTCAGCTTCATTTATGGAGGTAAAGAAAAGAGGGTATCTCCACTTATAGCATCTGGGGTGCTTTATCAGATAGATGGTGCAGGCTTGTGTTAGTAAAAGGGAAGTGGGAATATAGGCCACTCACTTTGGCCAGTATTTATCGCCTACCAGATGTTACCTTGGTGGAGGTGAAAGAAATTATGTTCGGACTTGTTAGTTTCCAAGAAAGGATGATGTTTTTACAGGAGACTGAGACTTTACATCAATTCATGATATGGGGAAATTGCCTGTCAGTTAGAATTCCCAGGTCTGGACAATACTTTGCAAAGTTCTGTGCATGGATAGCACTGTTAGACCTGGTTTTCCATAAATTCTTTAAGTCCTATTTTCACCTTTTACTCAAAAGTATGTTGATCATCTTGATGTAAGTGTTATACATTATTTTTATATTATTTTTGTTAAAATGCTATTAAAGATCTGATTTTTTTTATTATTTATTAACTGTTTTATTTACAATAGGTATACATTTGACAAAAAATGTATTCTAAGTGTTCTTCATTTGACAGGGTAATGATGGCCCTGGAAGATTGTTGATATGGTACAATGTGTGGATACATTGCCAGTATAACTCTTGGATTATGCAGCAGGGTTGGCAGAATCAGTCTTCCATTTCAGACAGAAGAGGGGACTCTGGCATTTTAACACTTTCCGTAGTTCATCCTATTTTTCAGACATTGCTTTACGTGAAAACGAAACAGTGGACTGTACTGGAAGTAGAAGTAGGTTGATTGTTGGGATGCATTCAGAGAAACGTTGAAGGGCCGATTAAAACATATACAATGTGCAGAAATAATAATGACTCATCCCTGGTCAGATGACAAGAATGGGTATGACTGATGCAGAAACAAAAGACTAGGAGAGTGTAGGTTTTAGGTGTGAATATCAAGAAAGGACAGCTGGAGATAATTAGGTTGTTTGATTAAGTTACCAGTTTCAGTAAATGGAGTGCATGATCCAGCAAGTAGGGGATCAGTAATTAGGAGATTGTATGTAAACCAGATCAGTTTTGACAGTTTTTCAAGATAACTACTTGCAACTCTATGATATTGAGATTAATAAAGTATATCTGGTAGTCAGTTTTAAAAAACTTTTTAGAGAAATTTCCCCTTCCCATATTAACACCAGACCAAATGGAAGCATAGCTGGCCACAACTGAGTTGCAGGAGCTACAGAAGTGTTGGCATATCTCCCTAAAGGGAAATCCAGTGACCCAGATGGACTGACACTGAAGTTGTATATGGAGGGGAGTGGATGTTGCAGAAGCTATTGGAAACAATTAATGAGGTATTTCAGCCATTAGATGTGCCCCAGTCATGAAAGTAGGCAGTTATTTCTGTCATACCAAAAGCGAGGAAAGACTGTCCATGCCCTGACTCACACAGGCCTGTTTCAGTTCTCGTACATCCTCATCATCAACCACTCCCTTTTTTCCTGTTTTCTATATGAGGTCAGGGTGATGTTCTTCATGTTTCACTGTTGCAGTCATTACATTTGGATTATCTGCTTGCAGTAGCCCTCAGTCGGCCTGATTAACAAAGTCTTGGGTCCTGCATCGGTTGCTGTCCCTTCTTCCATGACGTCAGATCGTCAGGGGTATAAAACATGCAGCCGACACCGTTACATCAGTCTTTCTTGCCATGCGGTTCCCAAAGCAGAAGCAGTTCGCCAGTGCCGGTCGGCCGACTCCTGAAATTTTCGTATTCGAGTTTCAGAACTAAAGTCTTCAACTAAAGCTAAGTACCCCGTTTGGGAAACTTTTTCTTGCTCCTTACCGATGTCAGTAAAAGTTAATAATTGCATTACGTTTGGAAAGCAAATACCTCACAAAGATTTTCATTCGTACTGTATTCCTTGCCTAGGCCCTGACCACGACGTACCTTGCTGTCGGTTTTGTACTTTATTTAATCAGCGCACTATCCATCGTCGGTATATTTTCGCTTCTAAATATTTCGGTTCTCGGTTTAATTATCCAGAAATGTCATTGGTTAGCTATCTGACTACTGGGATTCAGAGAAAACACAAAGATAAAGACAGAGACAGGCCGCCGAGGTCCAAAGCTGCCGACGACGCTTCTCCTAAGCCGGTTGCCAGCTCGCCGATACTCAGTGAGGCACTTTCGCAGCCCCTGATACTTGCTACTTCTGACTCGCAGGCCTCTACTGAGACCCATTCGGAGTCCGATATGCCATGAGATTCGTCAACTGTGGAACCTGTGGATGTCTCTACCTTGGATGGGTCCGGAGCCGCTGTGCAGGCACTGGCGTCTGAGTGTGTTTTCCGGCCTACGAACTTGCATATTAAACGGATGACTCCTTCTTCATTTAGGCCAAAATCTCGAACCCTACCTAAGAAACGATGCCCAGGCCGCATGCTCAGGCCTCTATGCCTAAAAAGCAAATGATAAGAATGGCTGAAGATCTTATAACTCTAATCAGGGGAAGCCAACCTCCCCCTTCTAAGAGACCTAGGACTGAAGTTGTCTATGAGTCTTCTGAACAGGATTCTGATATTTCTGATTCTTCTGATGATCTGGATTTGCTCTTATATACTTATGAGGATTCTGATGCAGAGGACTCTATTCCCTCTGCTTCCCCTCCAGAGGATTTTTCTTTAGGTGAGACCTTACATACTCTAAGGGAGCATTTCCACTGGAAAAGGCAGGAATTTTCTGATTCAAAAAAGAAGCTTAGGGATTTCTTACTCCTGCCTCAGCATAGGCATTTAGCTATAACTCCTGTACTAGACATTGTTGATGATGCCTTTTCAGAATCTAGTTTGGCCCCTGATTCTTTGCCTCCTGCTCCCAGAAAACCTGACAGATATTACAGGGTTCCTGATTCACACAAGTTCCCTTTTAAAAATCCTATTGCGGATCCAGAGACTATTTCACAGGGACCCAAGGGCATTAAGGCTTCTACTGCTAAAAATCCTACCCCCTCTGATAGAGACTCCAGGGCGCTGGATAAATGGGGTAAGAAAGTTTACACTTCCGCAACCTTGGCCATTAGGGCTTTAAACTGTCAATTTCATATGTTAAAGTATCAACAACATGTTATTAGATTGCTTAAACAGAAAATTATGGTAATTCCTGACTGTGCTGAAAATAAAGAATTACAGGATTTAATGCATTCTGCTGAACAAGTTGTAAAACATACTTTGCAATGTGGATTTGATTCATTAGAGGCCTCTTGCAGGGCTGCTGTTACTGGGTCTGTGCTCAGAAGGCATGCTTGGCTTAAAGAGCAAAGTTTGCCTGATCATGTTAAAGCTAAATTGTTGGATGCTCCCTTAAATCAGGACCACCTGTTTGGCAACAAGGCTGAGGAAGTTCTTAAAAAGATGGAAGATAAAGCTAAATCTATGCAAACTGTTAACTATTTCTTACAAGTTCAACCTCCTAGATTTAGTAGGCACTGGCCCTCTAAAAATTGATCCTTTCCAGACCCTTCCAGATCTTCTCAAGCCAAACCAGACACAGCAGAAACCCCAGGTTTCAGTCCCAAGCGGCACACAAGACTAGGCAGTGGGGGGTTTCCGCACCCAAACCTGGGAGTAGTAAGACTCCCCCCTATGGAAAACTGTCTCAATGACTTGCTTTTAAAACTTCCAAGCACTTCCCAACTGAATGCTCCTTTAGGCGGAAAGATTGGTCTGCAGGACAAAAACTGGGAACTCATTACCCAGGACAAATGGGTTTTAAATATAGTGTCCCAAGGATACAGATTTCATTTCCACACGTTACCAACACCAAGCGGGTGGCCAGATCTACCCCCAAATCAGTAGGCAGAGGCCCAAAATCAAGTACACTCTCTCTTAAACGTGGGGGCTATTCAGTTGGTACCAGAAGAGGAAAAGGGACAAGGTTTCTATTCAAGACTTTTCCTGGTACCCAGAAAAGGCAATACATGGCGTCCTATCCTGGACCTTTCTATTCTAAACACCTTTCTGGTGATTCCAAAATTCAGAATGCTGACTCTTCACCAGCTGCTTCCTATGCTAGGCAAGGATGTATGGTTGGCAACACGACTTAAAAGAAGCATACTTGCATATCCCTATCAGGGAGTCTTGCAGAAGATACCTACGCTTCAAAGCAGGCTACATGCACTATCAGTTCTCTGCACTGCCCTTTGGCTTATCTACTGCACCCAGGGTATTCACAAAGTGCCTAGCTCCAGTCATTGCATTTTGCAGGCAAAGAAATATTTAAATATACCCATACCTGGATGATTGTCTAATTCAGGCAGAAAGCAAGGACATTCTTTTGAATCATCTGGCCTTTGTTCAAAGAGTACTGACTTGTCTGGGGTTCACCATAAACGAAAAGAAATCCCACCTGGTACCCTGCCAACAAATTATATTCCTGGGAGCAAGCTTGAATTCAACTTCCCAGATGGCTTTCGTCACACCAGAGAGACGGATTAATTTGATAACGTACTTCAAACAAGTGGCCACAAAAACCCAGCTATCTGCAAGGCAAATACTGCAAGCCTTGGGGTTCAAGGCCTCCTGCATTCTTCTAATTCCATATGCAAGGATGCATATAAGGAAACTACAGTAGTGTCTCAAAAGCCTATGGTGTCAACATTCACAGGATCTAGAAGCAAGGATTCCTATCATACCTTGCCTACGCCTGGAGTTCCTTTGGTGGGCAGAGGCCTGTCACCAAAACAGGGGACTACCATTCACATTACCCCCTGCCGCCCAAATCTTAACAACAGACACATCAGACTATTCACGGGGGGCTCACCTGGCAGGGAAGTGCATTCAGGGCAAATGGAACTCAAGTCAAATGCGCACCTGCACATAAATCAAAAGGAAATGTTAGCTGTATAGAATGCTCTTGACAGCCTTCAAAGACCGCATTCTTCCAGGACAACTAATGGTAAAGACGGATAACACCACTGTCATGTGGTACATAAACAAGCAGGGGGGTACACATTCTTACCCCCTCTGCAGACTAGCCATGGCATTGTGGAACACCGCCTTAAGCTACCAAGTGAATCTACAAGCTCAATTCCTGCCAGGAAAACGAAATACTCTGGCAGACGGACAAAGCAGAAACCTCATGGACCCACACGAGTGGAAACTGGAACCAATGATTTTCAATATGTTGACAAGCAAATGAGGAGTCCAGATATAGACCTGTTTGCCTCCCCCCAGAACCATCAACTGGACAAATTTTGCACAAGGATTCCCCACAAGCTAGCTTGGAAAGTGGATGCTCTATCCTTCAGCCGGAAAAAATTATCAGTTTATGCCTTTCCTCCTCTGCCTCTGCTCTCCAAGGTACTACTAAAGATCAAACAGGACAAGCCAAGGACGATTTTAATTGCACCAGACTGGCCTTGCCAACACTGGTACCCACTCTTGCGCAGTGTGTCACACTTGGCTTCATGGCACCTGCCTCAAATTCCTTCCCTGTTGTCTCAGCAGGAGAACCAGATTCTGCACCCTCAGCTGCAAACCCTGAACCTAGCAGCCTGGCTAATTACCTAATCTCTCCTTCACCATCCCTCAGTAAATCAGTGATGGATATAATTTTAGATGCAAGGAGGCCTAGTACTAGAAAATCTTATGCTGCAAAATGGAAAAGTTTCTGTGCCTGGAACCATTCTCAAGGAGTGAACGCAGCAGTGCCCAATTTACCTCAGATTCTACAATACTTGACTGAGATGCTTCATAAGGGCTTGCCTTTTTCCTCCATCAAAATTCATGCCTCAGCCATTTCAGCTCATTATAGCACAGAGCCTCCCCTCTTCTCTCACCCACTGCTCAGGCAGTTCCTCAGAGGGGCCAAAAATTTAAGGCCACCCAGGAGAGCTCCAACTCCAGCCTTGGATCTTAACTTTGTCTTGGAGAAACTCACTCTTCCTCTTTTCGAACCAGCTGCTACTGCAGATTTAAAATTTATTTCCTGGAAAACAGCTTTCCTTTTAGCAATTACTTCTGCAAGAAGGGTATCTGAATTATAGGCCCTTATGGCAGTGGAACTTTTCATCATCTTTCATGCGGACAAGGTGTCCCTCCAAACAAATCCTTCCTTCATGCCCAAGGTGGTATCCAGTGTGGCTCTTAATCAGTCCATTCATTTGCCTACCTTCTTTCCTTACCCACAGAGCAAAGGGGAACAGATATTGCACTCTTCAGATGTGCACAGGCAGCTTAGATTCTACTTGGACAGGAGTAAACCTCAAAGGAAATCTGAACAACTGCTGGGGGCATTTGCTGCAGGGATAGCGGGGAAAGCTGTTTCAAAACAAACCATTTCAAAATGGATAGGCCACAGCATTCATTTCTGCTATAAGCACCATGGAAAACCTATACCACAGGGCATCAGACCCCATTCAACCAGGGCTGCATCTACCTCTACAGCCTTTCTCAGGGGCGTCCCTACTAGGGACATCCTAGAAGCTGCTACCTGGAGTTCTGTACATACTTTCACCAAGCATTATCATTTGCCAATTTTCTCTATATCCAGAGCTGGATGTCCTTCAAGGATGCATCTGCAGTCCTAACAAATGGGTTGTCCTGTCGTCAGGCAGCCCTTCGGTCGGCCGGATTCCAAAGTCTGGGTCTGGCCTCGGCTGGTGTCGCACTTCACCCGACGTCATCTCTCCTGGTCTTCGGGTATAAAGGCATCAGCCGACGCCATTTTCCTCAGTCTTTCTTGCCGCGTGGCCCAAGCAGAAGCTGTTCGCAAGTGCCGGTCGGTCAGATCCAGAGATTACTACTACCGAATACTACTTGAAGACTTCTAAAAGCTAAGTACCCGTTGGGACTCTCTCTTGCCTCAGCCGATGTCAGAAAAAGTAAATAACTGTTTAACTTGTGGGAAACAAATACCTCATAAAGATTTCCACTCTTACTGCTTACCTTGTTTAGGCCCAGACCACGACGTAGCAGCCTGTTTAGCCTGTGCTTCCTTCAACCGACGAACGCTTAGGCGCCGGTCGGAGTTTGCTGAACAGTTTTTCGGCTCAGATTTTGCGTACATTATGCCGTCGGATCCTCCGACTTCTCAAATTGTTAAAAAACGCAAAGAAAAAGACCGACACTCGCGGTCCGCGGTTTCGGCCGAAACCACGGTTAAGCAAACCGCGAGTGTCTCGGTTTCGGCGCTAAAACCGAGCAAAGCGGGTCAATCTTCAGCCGAATCCATGACTACTACCGAGGCCCCTGCTACCCTGGTTGAATCGGCCTCTGAAGTTTTGCCTACTAATGTGGTTCCTATTGAATTATCAGACACCATCCCTTTGGATGTCTCTACCCCAGCACGTGGTGCTGCTAGGCCTCCTGCAGCCATGTCTATTAAGGCCTTTGCCAGGGCTAAAGCAGCCAAAACTGCTAAATCTGTGCCTGTTAAGCCCCCCTCACACAGGCCCAGTTCCAGTTCACAAATGCTTACTTTGGCAGAGGATCTCATCTCTTTAATTAGGGGATCCCAATCTCACCCAGACAGGGCCTCTCAGCCTCCAGAAAAGAGACCTAGAGCAGAGCCCCCAGAGCCAGTGTCCTCAGATGATTCTTCGGATGACTCAGACATTACAGACCATCCAGAGGCTCCTTTTTCTACTTATGAAGATTCCGATGCTGAAGAATCTATTCCATCTGCCTCTCCACCAGAGGAATTTTCCTTTGGGGAAACCTTACATGCCATGAGAGAACAATTCCAATGGCAGGGACAAGATTTCTCAGATTCAAGAAAAAGGCTGAGGACCTTTCTACACTTACCGCAGCATAGGCCCTTAGCTATACCACCAGTTCTGCCTGTTGTGGATGATGCTTTTAATGATGTTTGCACTGCTCCTGATACTTTACCTCCAGCCCCTGCCAAACCAGATAGGTTTTACAGGGTACCGGACACTCATCACCACCTATACAAGGCCCCACTTGCAGACCCTGAGACTATCTCCCAGGGACCTAAGGCAGTAGCTTCGACCTCAGCAAAAAACCCTCTCCCTTCTGAAAGGGAATCCAGGTCCTTAGAGATGGGGGAAAAAAGTTTACACCTCTGCTACTCTCTCAGCTAGAGCTTTGAACTGTCAGTTTCATATGATCCAATACCAAGAGTTTATGCTTGATCAGTTAACTAAGAAACTGTCCTCTGATGACTCCTTAGATAAGAAATATGTTTTAGAAATGGTAAATAACATTCAGCAGGTTAGTAACCATTCTTTAAAATGTGGCTATGATGCACTGGAGGCTTCATTTAGATCAGCCATGACTGGCACAGTTATAAGAAGGCACGCATGGTTGAAAGAACAGGTCTTGCCGGATCATGTTAAAGCAAAGCGGTTAGATGCTCCTATGGATAAGGCCAGTCTATTTGGTACTCCTGCTCAGCAAGTAATGAAGAAAATGGAAGAGAAGGCAAAATCTGTACAAACAGTTAAGGATTTCTTGCAGGTTCAGCCCCCAAGGTTTAGCAGGAACTGGCCTTCCAAAAATTGGTCCTTTCCAGACTCCTCTGAATCTCAGAGAGACAGGAATAGACGTTCCAGAGGCAGAAATCAATCCAGAGGAGGTGCCTACAGAGGACGACAGTGGCAAGGCAATAACCAGTGAGGGACAGACACAACCACTGCCACTGCAACAGGACAATCACAGTGACTTGGCTCTGACACCGCCTACCAGGGAACAAATAGCAGCACCCTTAGGCGGAAAGTTAGCCTTATTTTCAAAAAATTGGCACTATATCACAAAAGACAAGTGGATTTTGCAGACCATAGACCAAGGCTACAGGTTTCACTTCCACACCTTACCAGTAAAAAGAGGAATGCCAAACCTACCTCCAAATCAAAAAACAGAAGCTCTAAAGCAGATAGCTCAATTAATAAAGATGAGAGCTGTGGAAAGAGTACCACTAACAGAACAGGGCAAAGGATTCTACTCCAGACTCTTCCTAGTACCAAGAAAAGAGAAAAGTTGGAGACCTATTCTCGACCTGTCCGTCTTAAACACATTCATCATTGTTCCAAAATTCAAAATGCTGACCCTACAACAACTTCTTCCCATGCTGGGCAAGGAGTGTTGGCTGGTAACTCTAGATCTCAAGGAGGCATACCTGCACGTCCCCATACGACCAAATTGCAGAAGATACCTCAGATTTCTTGCAGGATCAGAGCATTATCAATTCTCAGCATTGCCCTTTGGCTTATCTACTGCCCAGAGTATTCACAAAATGCCTGGCATCAGTAATCGCTCATTGCAGGCTACAGGAATCCAAATTTATCCATACCTGGACGACTGCCTGATACAAGCGGACAACAAAAGCAAGCTGACAAAAGACTTACAAAGAGTCATTTGCTTACTACAAGCCCTGGGATACACAGTCAATCTAAAAAAGTCAAGACTGATACCATCCCAAACAAGAACATTCTTGGGTGCGGAATTGGACACAGTAAAACAGATGGCATTCCTAACTGCAGAAAAACAAGAACAACTCCCTCTTTACTTCTTGGCATTAACAAAGCAGAACAAACTAACAGCAAGAAAAGTACTGCAGGCCTTGGGCTTCATGGCATCATGCATAATCCTGGTCCCCCACGCCAGACTGCATATGAGAAAGCTACAGTGGTACCTAAAGAATTTATGGTCCCAACACAGGCACAGCTTAGAAACTGAAATCCCACTAATCCCATGCCTGAAACAAGATTTCCTATGGTGGGCTCAAGCATGCCAGTCAAACCCAGGCTTGCCCTTCCACAACTTTCAAGCAAGCCAAACCATCACAACGGACGCCTCAGACCTAGGCTGGGGGGCACACATGTTGGACAAATGCATACAAGGATTATGGACTCCAGACCAGCTGCACCTGCACATAAATCAAAAAGAAATGCTGGCAGTAAAACTAGCAATCCAGAATTTCAGACCATTCCTCAAAGAAGGCCATTTAATGATAAGGACAGACAACACCACAGTCATGTGATACATCAACAAACAGGGAGGCACTCATTCATATCCCCTATGCAGAATGACCCTGGACCTTTGGAATTTGGCTCTGAGCTACAACATCCAGTTACAGGCAATATTTGTACCGGGAAAAGAAAATATCCTAGCAGACATGTTAAGCAGAACTACCTCGGATGCTCACGAATGGATGCTACACCCGGACATCTTCAAGGCCATCACAAAGAAATGGGGAATGCCACAAATAGACCTATTCGCATCCCCACTCAATCACCAGCTCAAGAAATTCTGCACAAGGACATACCACCCACTTGCATGGAAGGTGGACTCTCTATCCTTCAGTTGGAAAGGCCTGACAGCATATGCATTTCCACCTCTTCCTTTGATGCACAAGGTACTACTGAAAATCAAAGAGGAACGTCCAAGGATAATTCTGATAGCTCCGAATTGGCCAAGACAACACTGGTATCCATTGCTGAGGAGCATGTCTCGGGGGAGAATGTGGACACTACCCCTGATGCCTTTGATGTTAACTCAGAACAACTACAACATCATGCATCCAAACCTAAAGACTCTGCAACTGACTGCCTGGAACATCACATAACAGCAACTAACCCAGATTTATCCCAAAGGGTTAAAGACATTATCCTTGAAGCCCGCAGACCTTCAACAAGAAGGAACTATGCAGGAAAATGGAAAAGGTTTGTCATTTGGAGTACTGAAAGAGGAAAAGATGTGTCAAAGATAGATATTGCTAACATCCTGGTGTACTTGGCAGAGCTTCTCCATACAGGCCTGTCCTATTCCTCCATCAAGATACATGCATCAGCTATTTCTGCAGAATACAGCTTCGATCCCCCTGTCTTCTCACATCCTCTACTCAGGCAGTTCCTCAGAAGAATCAAGAATGTAAAACCTCCTAGGAAACCACCATTACCAGCATGGGACTTGAACTTTGTGCTAGAAAAATTGACACTCCCTCCATTTGAACCAGCAGCAACAGCAGATCTTCAACACCTATCATGGAAAACTGCTTTCCTACTGGCAATTACTTCAGCAAGAAGGGTTTGAACTACAGGCCTTAATGGCAGTACAACCCTTCCTAATCTTCCATCAAGATAGAGTGTCCATGAGAACTAATCCTACATTTATGCCTAAGGTGGTATCCAGAGTGTCTCTAAACCAGGCAATCCACCTACCTACCTTCTTTCCCAATCCACAGAACAGGGGGGAAAGACTGCTGCATACCTTGGATGTACATAGACAGTTACGCTACTACCTGGACAGAACCAAAGCTAATAGAAAAACTGACCAGCTTTTAGTAGCCTATGCAACAGGAAGGGAAGGAAAAGCAATTTCCAAACAGACAATCTCCAAATGGATAGGAAATTGCATAAGATTCTGTTACTCCTACCATGGAAAGCAAATTCCACAGAACATAAGACCTCACTCTACAAGGGCTACAGCCACTACCACAGCTTTCTTACGAGGAGTGGCTACCAAGGACATTATTGAGGCGGCTACTTGGACCTCTGTGCATACATTTGCTAAGCATTACAACTTACCTTTATACTCTAGATCCCGAGCAGGGTTTGCCACTGCTGTCTTGCAAGGGATCCTAACTACACCATAATTCTTCTTCCTCCTCCCCTAGTTTGGCTATGGTATTCTACCCATTTGTTAGGACTGCAGATGCATCCTTGAAGGACATAGTACAGTTTTGTACCTACCATAAATGTAGATGTCCGAACAGGATAGCATCTGCAGTCAGGATTACCCACCCTCCTTCCCCTCTGTGGTACTCCTAGGGTACTTACCCTCCTAATAGCTAGCTAGGGGGGATCTCTTATGGTGTATATGTACATACATGCTTATTTTTTGTGTTTGCCCACTATTTTTTTTGGAAACATTGGCATTTATCCAAAATTTAGTTTTCCAAGAGGGCAACTGGCATCTGGGGCAAGAAACACTGAGGAAAATGGCGTCGGCTGATGCCTTTATATCCGAAGACCAGGAGAGATGACGTCGGGTGAAGTGCGACACCAGCCGAGGCCAGACCCAGACTTTGGAATCCGGCCGACCGAAGGGCTGCCTGACGACAGGACAACCCATTTGTTAGGACTGCAGATGCTATCCTGTTTGGACATCTACATTTATGGTAGGTACAAAACTGTACTTTTTGCCTCTGCAGTCTTGCAGGGCCTTATAGCTGGTCCTAATTCTATTTAAATTCCTCCTCCCAACCTTAGCTTTCGGAGTCTACCCAAATGTAATGACTGCAACAGTGAAACACGAAGAACATAGTACAGTTGTGTACGCTTATAAATGTTGATGTTCAAGTGTATTCACTGTTGCAGTCGTGGTTACCCTCCCTCCAGCCCCCTTTCTTCTTTTGGCTATACCTCTACTTTCACTTACTATGCTCTAAAAGCTTTTTGGTGTATTTGCTTTTCTGTTGGAGGTATATCCTTGTAGTTATAGATTTAATTGCTTCCCATTAGGGGGGCACCTGACATCTGGGGCAAGAAAAACTGATGTAATGGCATCGGCTGCATGTTTTATACCCGACGATCTGACGTCATGGAAGAAGGGACAGCAACCGATGCAGGACGCAAGACTTTATCAGGCCGACTGAGGGCTACTGCAGCAGATAACCCAAATGTAATGACTGCAACAGTGAATGCACTCGAACATCTACATTTGTGATAAAATATAAACTTCGGACTCAACACGACTCTGTACAATTTTTAATTAACAATGTAATTTATTGAGTTGTGGTAAGCGCTTTCGCGTACCTTCCTGTACGCTTCTTCAGACCATAAAAAGTTTCAACAAACTGAGCAGCTTTATATACAAAACCCATAAGCACTTAATTATTTAATAACTGTTAAACACATTCAATGATTCTATGAAACAATTAAGACAGTTAAAAGCAACAGCATTAAGAGGGCATGTTTCTAAAAACACTTCCATAAAGAGAATTAGAAATCCATATGAACTAAACAAATACTTGAGCATTCTCTATGGATATAGAATAAAAACAGTTTAAAAAATTTTAATTATTATGTTGCGTATATGCATTAGGAAAAAAACAAAACAAATGAACACATGTATCTACACTAGTGACTTCAGTTTGAGAATATATACAACACATTCAAACAAACAAAAGTAAATGCACTGAAGTGTGCAGAACAATATGAGAATGAAATATATGAATGAAATATGTTAGTGAGCATAAATCAAACTATATTGCAAAATGCAAAATCATACTATATAAGTATATATTATTTCATGACTCGTCAATAAAACCTACAAATTTGGTTAACATATGTATATACTGTTTACCATTCTATAGATAAAAATGCATAAATTGGTATGTATATGCACAAATATATATGGCTGTAGGGGGCTGTAGGGGGCCATACAAAAACTGAGATAAGGGAGAAAAGGGGGGGGGGCAGGGGAGGGGGGGGAAAGGGGGGTTGAAACATAAAACATTTTTGGTCATTTGTGGTAAGTGTGCACAGCTGTACTTTTTGTCAACTGTCCCCATCTCTCGCGATTCAATGCCACTGTTTTACCTTCTTCAGCACTCATACCTGACTCTCACAGGTCTTCTGTCACATAATCCATCCACCTCTTTGCCTGACACTCTAATTTCCTCTTGCCTTCTTCCTGTTTGCCCCAGATCTTCAGCAGATTGACTTCTGCTTTTCTGCATGTTTCCAAACTGCAGTGATCTGTTTTCTTGGACCTTCTGTGCAATCAGAGATACTTTGGCTTCTGCTCTGATTCCCTTATTTCTTTGTTTGTCCAACAGTGTGCATCCTGTCACCCATCTCAGGCACTTCATCTCCATCACCTCTACCTTCCTCAGCTGCTCTGTCTTTACTTCCCAGGTTTTTGTATCATACAGTAGTATTGGTTGCACCACTGTTTTGTACACCTTACGTTTCTGTTTCTTTGGCATTTTTTTATTTTTTTGCTGTACACTACCCCTGACATTCTATGCCATTTGGCTTTAGCCCCTCTTTGACCTCCTCATTCAGACTTCCTTCTCCACAGCCTCCTTTCCCATGTACTTGAAGCTGTTAACCTGTTCCACTACCTTCCCTTGATTCCCCTATTTGCTGCCATTACAACTGTCTTGTCTGTACTCAGTTTCATCTCATGTACCTTCAGTTTTGCTTTCCATTCCCTTATTCTTTGCTGAAGAGTCTGCTTGTAATGTCACATCATCTACGTACAGCAGCTTTGTTGACCTTTACCCTCCAACCTGTTTCCTAATGTAATCCATTACCAGTATGAACAGCAGTGGGCTCAGAGCTAAACCCTGATGCACTCATTCCCACTGGGAACCACTCTGTAAGACCGAATAATGTTCTAATGTGAGTAATTTTTACTTTGTACAAAGCCGGCACTAATTCTGCCAATGTTTCTGTGACTTCATACCACAGCAGGACTGCCGAAATCAGCTTTCTTGGGACCTTGTCATATGTTTTTTTTTCAACTCTAGTAATGCCCAGGTGGACTCTTTGCTCATCTTTAGTTTCTTTTCAACTGTCTGTCTCACTGCAAACATTAGGTCAGTTGTGCTGCTTCCTGATCTGAATCCAGACTGCTCATCTCCCATCTTACTTTCTGATGCTCTGTGTATTCATTTATCATTCACCCTCTCTAGCACTTTCATGCAGTGTGGCAGGAGTTTGGTATCTTTATACTGCCCGCAGTTGTGACTGTCCTCCTTATTCTTGAGCACTGGCACTAATATGCTTATTCTCCAGTCATCTGGGATATGCCTTTCTCTCCGTGTTGCTATGAGTACCCTCAGGAGTGATGTCTCCCCTATCTCACTCAACATATTTACCATATCTGCTGTGACCTCATTTGAGCCTGCTTCTTTCCCTGAATTTATTTTCCTTAGTGATGTTCTTAGTTCTACTAGGGTGGACTCTTCCTCTTCTTTTATTGTAGACTGTGCCTGGGGCATTATAGTTTCTGTGTGGTTCATCTCCTATGAAGGGTGTCTAAATATCTTCTCTACCTTTCTGTCTTTGCCTTGCAACCTGATAGAGTTTCTTTCTACCATACTGAATCACTTTCCAGAAGCTGATAGAATGCCTCTGATGACATGTTCTTTGCTATTGCAACTCCATTCTTGACTTCTTTGTTACCCAACCAGTATTCCTTCTGAGCCTGGTCAGTCTTTTCTATCTCCTTTTTCCTGCACTCCTTTCTTTTGATGACTTCCTGGAATTTTGCATTCCAACAATAGCTTTCCTTATCTACCTTATTTCCTTATCTGACACAGCTGCATATCTGTTTCAATTGATCAACAAATGATATTATTGAAACCCACATGGCTGAGACCACATGATCGACAATGCAGATCATCAGTCAATGGAAACAACACAAAAACAATGCTTTTGCAGGGAGACACCCGACCACACCCGTTGCTAATTATATTTATACAGACTTCTACATTGCACTACAGTGGGGAAAAGGGTACATTCCCCAATCCCCACTGCACCACAGCCTCGGTCAAAACTGTCAATGAACTGCATTGTCAATAATGTGGTCTCGACCATGTAGGTTTCAACAGTGTCATTTGTCGACCAAATGAAATAGACCTGTCCTCACACAAGGTGTTTTGGGGCACTGCCATTTGGCTTCACCTCCACCTATTTCTTCTTCTTCCTGAGGTGTTAGAGCCTTGAGTAATTCCCTGAGCTCTTGTGCTTTCTCTCCAGATCTTTAGCCTAGTCTCTGTTGCCCTTAAAGCATTCTCTGATCACTCTTGCAGCTGATTGTGACAACTAGTTCTAATACAAAATTATAAAGTGATGTAATTCCTGATGTCTAGGTTGGCTCCTTTACCTCCTTCTGTGGTTCATCCGAATCAGTGTGGATTTTACTCCGTAGTCAGACATGTGCTAATATTGTTAAGACATTGTTTTTGATACAGGAAGTAGAGAGACTAATATTGCCATTATTAGTGGTCAGTCTGTTTGCAGAGAAGGCATTTGAGAGGGTAAACTTGGAACATCTTTGTGAGATGTGCAGTTAATTTGGGTTCTCAGGGAGTTTACAGCATTGTTAAAGAATATGTATCAGGGAGCAAAGCGTCATGTAAAGATGAATACAGTACTCTCAACCCCCTTTCAGGTTTTCAGGGGCACAAAGCAAAGCTGTGTGCTCTCATCACTGTGTATGGTTTGTATTTGGAGCCTTTGTCAGACGTGTACATGTCTGAAACTGAGTGGTTTAAATGGGCGAGGAACTAAAGTTTTCATTTTATGCTAATGACCTACTGATCTATTTAGTGGACCCAGGGATGCATTTAGTTATTTGAGGGTTTGGAAGCTGTAATAGTATCAAATCAATGCTTTGTAAACTCAAACAGTGATAGTAAATTTTGTTTCAGTGGAAAGATTTAAAGAGCAATTCTCTCAGTTGTGGAGGTATGTCTGTATTAAATATTTGAAGATCCAAATTGTTTTATCTTTGTCTGAGGTAGTGACAATTTGTTATAGCAAGTTGATAGATTAATGCAATGACTTGATTAGCAAATAGAAGTTATGAAAGAAAGATTTAGACCAGAAGGTCTTAGCTGTAGAGATGTTTTTACTGACATTAGCAGTGCATACATTTCAAGCTGTCCTGATTTCACAGGTCAGAGGGTTTGTTTAGGTTCATATGTTCATAGGTGTGTACTAGGCTATTTATTATTATTTGAAAAGCTCATTATCCATTTTTGTGGGTTAGAGAAAACCCAACTTTTTTTGGAAAAAGCTAATGATGCCCGTAGAGGGCAAGGGTTTTGACTTGTATGGCTGTCTTTGTGTTGTAAATAATACAGGTAAGAATTTTTGCATGCGATATTCCCAGGAAGATGTTGTTGTTGTTTGTCTTTCGGCTTTTCCCGGTTAGGGTCGCCACAGCAGAACTCCGGTCTGCTAATGATTGGCAGTAGATTTTCAAAAACGCCAAGGTGCCAGCTCAACGTTCAACCTTCAACGAAGGCACGCCCATTTACGCATGTCTTTCGAATGCCCACCCAACCACGGGGAGGACATGCAGACTCCACACAGAAGGCACTCCCCGCACTCCAGCCGAGAATCGAACGGGAGAACCTTTTGCTGTGAGGCAACAACGCTACCGCTGCACCACCACGGATATTCCCAGGAAGATAACCTTTTTAAATTCCAATGCTTTTAAGTACAAGTCCTGTGATAATGAATTTGCAGATATGAAGACTTACACAGACTAAGTCTGAGACCACTGTGTCTAGGAGTATTCCCTTTTCTCTGAGGTATGGTGATGTTAGAGTTAGTGTCATTATGGAAAGCAGGGGGCTTGTCTTGTTCAAAAATAACTTTAGAGAGAGCAGTGATTGCCGACATGTGCTGATTTCCTTTAGTTTCACTATTGTTTTACAAAATTCCAGGACCCTCAATTACAGAGGTTGGAATTACAATAGGGAAACATCTGTGAATCTGAGCCCTGGTGGAAAAAGCTGCGATGGGTGACACAAAGTTTAGAGGCTCAGGATCTGCATAAAATCTTCTGGTCAAAGTAAATAGCAAGGCCTCCAGTGATCTATGAAGCCATCACTGATGGAGACAGAAAAACATGGTGGAATCCTATGGCAACACATCTAAAATTAAACTCTTATTTCCTAAGTTTTTGGTAAAAGACCTCTTATGAAAAGAAAAGCAATCATTTGTTTAGCCTTAAATGATTTAAAAGAGATGACTACATACGTGGTTCTCACTGTGATTAAAAGAACTACACATATGACAGTACAGCAGATTAAAGCTATAAAAGAAGGTGCAATGTCATTAAGAAAATTATGAAATAAAAATTACTCTAGCCACCCAGCAGTATGAAACTTGGCTCTAGATGATTATCACTGCTGAAGTGACACTCCAACCCCTGTGTGCAAAACTTTGAAAAAGGGGTTGTGGATGGATGGATACATTACAAAAAGAAGCTGGTAATGCAGTCAGGAGTGGACTTGTGTGGAATTTGCTCAGTATAAGTGTGCTCTTTCTGACAAGTAGAGACAATGAAAAGGAACACATTCAAAAGAAGCACTTTGTGCTATAACATCAGTGAGAGCTGCCTGAAAAAAAATATCAAGAACGTTTCTGAATAATATCTGGATGCTTAAATGCATGTTTCAAAATAAATATTTGGTGGTAAAATAAAGCACAACGAAGAGGTACTTCACACTACTTCAGTAAGATAAGAAAGCAACACAGCCAACCTGAACAACTGATATCCCAAGATTCACC
Organism: Protopterus annectens; assembly: GCF_019279795.1. Lineage (NCBI taxonomy): Eukaryota > Metazoa > Chordata > Ceratodontiformes > Protopteridae > Protopterus > Protopterus annectens. The sequence continues at coordinate 33,806,909 of NC_056729.1, forward strand.
ATCACTAGCAATCGGTCAGGGCATCTGTCATTCAGCTATGGTTTCATTACTCAGAAAATACTTCAAAGCATACCAGAAGGCCAAAAAAATATGTCAAGTTAGGTTGCTATTGTGACGTCCCCTCTCTGGGCCATTAATCAAGGATCCTGAATCCTCACCATTGACAACGGAGAAGGACGCTCTCTTGGAACAAAAATAGATAACACACAGTATTTCCAGATGCAACTCTCAGCATCAGGCACAGTTTCCCTTAAGAGCACACAGGGAACAGAACACACACAGTCTGGGGGCTGGTATTTCTCTCTTTCTTTCTTTCTCCAGGCCCCTAATACAACTCCCCACTGGCACAGCTGTAGAGTTGAGTCCTCAGCCAAGTGTCCAAGCCGAGTCCTATAGCACCCTCTCTGTGAAACCAGTGCTTTGTGTCCCTGCTCCAAGCAGCTGACACACACACCTGGAAAAGGCTGGCACAGATGTACTAGCTATGCCTCCTTCTTCCCAGACTATCAGCTAGACTGCCACCAGACATTCCAAAGCCAGCTACTCTAAGGCTCTTACAAGGGTACCCAGTTATACCGAGTGAAATTAATATTAATACAAATGATAGGGTTTGACCAGTGCAGTAAGGCTTTCAGGAGTGGCCAAAGAGTCACCAAATAGATATGAGTACTCTCAAAGGTTAAAATATTCTCTAAAGGACCAGACACAATGACAAGTTTAAATATATTTAATAACAAATAATAAAAAAATAAAATAAAAAGATGGAATATATATTTACAGTAAACACCAGAGTTTCAATCACAGGAAATATTAAAATAACACAGATGAATAGATTCATACAGATCCAGAAAAACAGTACTTAACTAATCCCACTATATTTTCTTGACTGATCTAAAAAATTGCTATTACGAAACCACAAATACAGAATAAAAGAATCCCTCAACAAATTCCAGGAATCACAACACCTCTGAATAGCTGCAAAAATAGATTACCAAAATGCTTACGTTGACCAAAAAAGTAGTATTTATTCCAAAAGAACAGTTAACTTTCTCTAGCACCTCAGCTAATCCAATAGCCTTTACAGAGTACATTTTTACCCAAACATACCCCCTCTTTAATACCAATTTATTACTCACAATAATGCAATTAACCAATTAACTACATTAAAAAAACATTCGTCTTAAAATAACAAATACCCTAAAATAAAGCTCCTCCAGTTGCATTCTTTATTCACCCCCAATGGCTTTAGTGTATTGTATTTCAAAATTAAAACAGATTATTTCTTTCTTAAACAATATTTAATACACTCTTCACTCATAAAATCTGTTTTGATTTGTTCCAAAACTGTAACTTGTAAACTTTTCCAATTCCCTTGATGAATTGTATTAAAGTGTTCAGCAACTGGGCTAATGGCTTTGTTATTTTTTATGTCCCTCACGTGTTCTTTAACTCTATCACTTAAACTTCTCTTACTCTCTCCCATATAATATATTTCACATGGACAACTCATTGCATAAATAATTCCTGTACTTCTACATGAAAAAGTACCTTGTGTTTGAAACTTTTTTCCATTAATATTAGGAAAGAAATCAACAATATGCTGACAAACTGAACAGCTGTCACATTTTTCTGTACCCTTTGTGACCACTGATGTCACTAACTTTACCTGAGGTCTCCTATAAGTTCCTTGTACTAAAAAATCTTTCAAATTACTTCCTCTTCTGTAAGAGAACCTTAACCTAACATCTTTTAAAGAGACAACCTCTCTATTTAAAACATTCCAATATTGTTTTAGTAATTTCTCTTGAGTTACAAAAACACATTAAACGTGGAGACATAAAATATTCCATTTGCTTGATCAAGAAGATGTTCCGATTGTTTATTCCTAAATCTTTCCTGTCTTATAAATTTCCCATTTCCTTTATTAATAATCCTGTTCAAACTCTCTCTGATGTTTTTCTCTTCATAACCCCTCCCTTGAAACATGGAAACTATTTTATTTTTCTCCACTGCACATTCTTGTCTGTCACTACATAATCTATTGATTATCATCATCTCCCCATAGGGAATTGCTGCCAACATATGTGGAGGGTGGCAGCTGGAGGCAATTAAAAAAATTACTATTCCCTGGTCACTTACTAGAGCAAGGCAAGATGAAGTTGGTAAGTTATCCTTCTATGTCAGGTTTTAAAAACAGACTGTTCTGAAATGGCAGTCTCATCTAGTATTAAAACATAATTTCAGTGTTGGATTACAGACTGACATTACACACATCTGGTCATCTGACTTCTGGTTCCCATACTACCCCCATTACTAGAAAATAAACCAGAATCTTCCACATATGAATTACCATACACACAGACAGAGCTTGGCTAAGATGTGATGTGAGAGTGTTCAATCTCGCCTTTGTTCTTACACATGGGTTCGGAGCCGATCCTCGGCTCCGTGCCGGCCGACTGCAAGCTCTGCATCGAGAAGAAGCTCGAGGACATCTAATACCCACAATCCCCCTCTGCCTTTACCCCAGATCTAGTTTGCCGCTGCTGCATACGCATCGCTGGAGGCTAGCTCGAGGCTTTACAGATAAGATTTTTATCTATTCTGTTTAAATTTCAAAAAAATTTCTTTTCAATCTAGTTAGTTAAAGTATAGAGTACGGTGTGTGAGTGGATTAGGAATTCTCGGTACCTTAGAATAGTTTAACTTAAGTTAACTTTCGGGTATAGAGTTTTTCGGGGCCTACCACCCCTACTTGGACTTTTTTGACTTTTCAATTACCGGATTTGACACTTTTGACTAGAAACTTGTTGTAGTCTTGCTTTTAAGCAATTATCAAAATCCGGCTTCAAACGTTGTCAATGTGGCCAAAAGATGTCGGTCACAGACAACCACAGTTCCTGTGTCTACTGTCTTGGCCCTCTCCACTTACAAGAGGACTGCTCTATTTGTCACTCTTTTAGTGGGAGGGTCATGACAGATAGGCGCAGGAAACTGATGGATAGAGGATTATTGAAACCCTCTTTCCAGGAGGCTCTGGATGCTTCAGACCAGGCATCCAAGTCTTCGAAGGGGTCGAAGGCGTCGGAGCCAAAGTCATCGGCTCCGAGCTCTTCGGGTCTAGTTAGATCACCGGTTCCACAGACTTCGGGCCGAGTGTTCAACTGTTGGCAGTTTCCGAGCCTCGAGTCTTGGAACCGGTGACGGAGCTCCCTCCACCGACTCTGCTGAGGTCGGCTCCGTCTTCGATCCCTTCGACTCGTTCTTCTAGGCCCCTTTCCGACACCGACGTGGACCGTGTGGTGCAGAAACTGATGGAGCATACGGCCCTATCCAAGCTTATCTCGGTCTCCTCTCAGTTGATGTCGAGACTTGAAGGCCTGCCACTATCTCCATCTGTTCCTCCTCCGAGACCTGTCCAGTCTTCGGAGCCGGAAGAAGCTGAACTGATGATTGTGGAGCCCTCGGTGCCAGAACCGTCTTTTTCTCGGTCGGCACCGTTCACCTCGACTCCATCCGATCCGGTACCGGAGTCTCGGGGCCGAGGGTCCGTCCTTGGTTCCGGGACCGAGAGTCGGACCGATGTTTCGGTTCCGACGCTCCCTCTCGGGGCCTCAGCACGGATCGATTCGGTTCCGTCCTCGGGGTCGGTGCCTTCGACTCCTGTTTCGGGGATTCTTCCCATTTCTTCGGAACCGGGAGATACCTCGACTCGGGACCCGGGGGCCTTCGACCTCATGAGGAAGGTGTTGTCTACCCAGACAACCACATCAGCAGGTACAGCTTCTCCTCCCCACAAAGGACCGTTATCCTCCTCTGCACCCACGGCCACGTCCAAGCGTCGGGCACCAGTGTCTCAGCCACCCCTGGAGGGTGCCCCCTCTTCCTCTGAGGCTTCTTCGGATGCTTCCCACGAAGAAGTTCCTAGGAAAAGACTGTGTAAGAGGAGACACTTGGATTCTCCACAAGAATCCTTGACATCTGATACTGACTTAGATGAGTCAGAAGGGTCCCCTAAGTCACCTTCAGAGGATGTCTCTTTTCTGACATCTTGGAGATCCTAAAACAGAGAGGTGACTGGCAAGCCCTCCCCCCTTCTGAGGATGAGTCAGTTTTGCTGAAGGCATTTGGTGCCCGTCCTTCCTCCTCCTGGGTCACTCCGCCGTTTGATGAGTTAATGGAATTAATTGCTCGAAGGGCGTGGGAGACTCCTGACACGGTGGAACCAGTCCCTAGGAAGCCGAATAAGTGCATCACGGCACCACAGGACAAAGCTTACCTCACCAAAGGAGTTCCAGTAGACGCCATGGTGGTGGCAGCGGCCACGAAAAAGGAGATGTCGGAGTCTTCCTCATCTGTCCATCCGCCTAACAAAGATTCTAGGACCATGGACAGATACGGGAAGCGCATTTTCAGTTCAGCGGCTTTCTCTATGCGTTCCCTGAACTATTTGACTCATTTTACACATTTACAGAGGGTCTAGTCAAAGAGTTGGGAGATACCCTCCAGGGTGCTACAGATGCCGCTGTCTCAGAGAAAGTTACAGCGCATCTCAACACCCTTACGTCCATTGTGAACTCGTCCATGAGGCTGATATCCTATGCAGCCGAAGGATCGAGTAGGGCAGCGGCTTCAGCGATTGCTCTTCGTAGGCAATCCTGGATGCGCTTATGTTCATTTGCGGAAGCCTTCAAGTCTTCCTTTACTAACGCCCCATTTGACGGAGCCACACTTTTTGGCCCTAAAGTAAAGGAGACCCTTACCCAGTGTGAACAGGAGGGAAAGACTCTGTCTGCTGTCGGAGTCCGCTTTGCCACACCTTCCAGACCGTACCCCAAAGAGCAACGTGGTGGGAAAATGTGGTTTGAAAACCCCAAGGATCTTTCCCAAACACACAGGGTGATGCCCTCTAGAGGCAGAGGGGGCAGAGGTGGAAGACGCCGCCCTGGCGGCAGAGGGGGTCCGCAAAACCAAGGTGACAGGGATAATCTCCCTGGCAAACCTTTTCAGCACTCCTGAGAGGAGGCCCGACTGTCCTGCTCTGAAGGCAGTCGGGGGTCGCTTAGCTTTATACCCTCAGGCCTGGCAAAACTTTTCTTCAGACAATTGGGTAAAAAGCGTTGTTACCAGAGGTTACAAAATCCCATTTCTATCCACCCCCATTCCAAAAAGAAAGCTCCCAGATGTACCACCCCATCTGCGAGAGCCAGCAGCTACAGAAATTTCAAAGCTGCTAGAAAAAAGAGTCATCCGACCAGTCCCAGCGGACCAAATAGGATTCGGAACTTACTCAAGGTTCTTTTTAGTTCCAAAGAAAACAGGGGACTGGAGGCCGATTCTGGACCTAAGCCATCTCAACACCTTTGTCAAGAAGGAAAAGTTCCGAATGGTCACGCTTCAATCGATCCTTCCATTCTTACGGAAGGACGACTGGATGTGCTCGATAGATCTGAAGGACGCATACTACCACATCAAAATGGCCAGGGCGTCCAGGGATCATTTGCGCTTCCGGCTGGGAGCCAGTCACTATCAGTTTCGAGCCCTGCCCTTTGGTCTGACTACAGCCCCCAGGGTCTTCACCAAATGCATGGCAGTGGTAGCGTCTCATCTGAGGCGCCTAGGATTCCAGGTGTTTCCGTATCTGGACGACTGGCTCCTGTCTGCCACCACCAGGCGTCAACTGATACAAGCCAGGGATTACACCCTACAACTTTGTACACACCTTGGCATCTCAGTAAATTTCGAAAAATCGTTGCTACAGCCATCACAGCATATCTTATTCATAGGAGCGGAATTAGATACGCGTCAGTTAGTTCTAAAACTTCCTACAGAAAGAATAGTAGCACTTCAATTCAACATTTCCCTTCTACTATCGTCCAAAAAGTCCCCAGCAAAAATTGTTCTGAAAGTTTTGGGTCTCATGGCAGCTTCCCTCATTGCGATACCATTGGGAAGACTGCACATGAGAGTGCTACAATGGCTTCTGTTTGCACAATGGTCATTCCAACAACTTCCACTGACTCACGAAATATTGATAATGAAAACATGCAAATCACACCTAATGTGGTGGTTACAGACTTGCAACCTATCCAGCGGAAGACCATTTGTGCTACCCGCACCGTCAGCGACGATAACCACGGACGCTTCCCTGATAGGGTGAGGGGGCAACTTTGAGGGACAGACAGTCCAAAGCGAAGGGACCAATCTGGAGTACAATCTGCACATCAATGTTCTGGAGTAGAGGGCAGTGTATTTGGCGTTGCAACACTTTGCTCCCCTTCTTCCTCCAGGGACCATTGCAGTTCAGACAGACAACATGTCCGTAGTCTGGTACATAAACAAGCAAGCGGGAACCAGGTCTTACCAACTATGCAGAGAGGCCATGAGAATTTGGCAATGGGCAGAGTCCACCGGTCGCTTTCTGATCGCAACGCACATCCCGGGTCATCCAACGTCATAGCCGACAGGCTGAGCAGGGCAATACTATTGCCTCACGAGTGGTCCCTCAAACAGTCAGTTGCGAGAAGGATTTTTCGCAAATGGGGCCAGCCTACCTGCGATCTGTTTGCGTCTCCAATGAACGCCAAATGCAGGAGCTACTTTGCCCTATTACCCTCCAGGGGAAGTCCCCAGGGACGCACTGGTGCACGATTGGCCCCCGGGTCTCCTATATGCTTTTCCTCCATTTCCCCTGATTGCAAAGTTTCTACAGAAAGCAAACAACCTTCAGAGGACTATTATTCTCATTGCTCCGTTCTGGCCTCGTCAAATTTGGTTCCCCTTTCTATTGCATCACCGCATTCGGGGACCTTGGATGCTGGACCCAGAGCCAGACCTACTGACTCACTCATCAGGAGTTCCTCACCCATCCCTAGAATCTCTCCATCTAGCAGCTTGGCTGCTCCGCTTCCCTTTCTAGCCAGGTCGGTTCCCCTTACATCGGCGGTTCAAGATATTTTAGTAGCTTCTCATAAAGTTTCCACTACAAAGACTTACACCAGTAAGTGGAAACGTTTTGTCTTCTGGGCGGAGTCACATCAGTTGGACCCTGTTACAGCTCCGTTGAATAAGGTTTTAGAATTCTTGACTGAATTATTTCATGAAGGAGCTTCCCCGGCTACTTTAAGAGTACAGTTAGCTGCCATTTCTAACTATCATGTAGAAGAAAGTGGTGCACCTATTATGGCTCACAGACTTTGTAAAGCCTTTTTAAAAGGTTCTTTTCATATCAGACCACCAGTCAGAAGTCCGACATCACCGTGGAATTTAAACTTATTGCTCTCTAAATTGATGTTACCACCCTTTGAACCAGCTTCAAGTTGCACTTTGAAATTTTTGTCATGGAAAACATTATTTCTAGTGGCTATTACATCTGCTAGACGGGTGTCTGAGCTTCAGGCCCTTTCGGTCAAACATCGGTCAAACATCCTTATTTAATTTTTCATTCTGACAGAGTATCCCTACGCACTAATCCATCCTTTCTTCCCAAAGTTTGTTCTTCTAGTAATATTAATCAGTCCATCGAATTACCCACCTTCTTTAAAACCACTCTAATAAATTGGAGTATATGTTGCACAAACTAGACGTCCATAGACAACTCAGATTTTATTTGGATAGAACAAAAGATCACAGGAAATCTGATCAACTATTTGTAGCTTTTGCTGACAGCAGAAAGGGTCTTGCAGTTCTGAAACTAACTCTTTCTAAGTGGCTAACTGACTGTATCATTTATGTTTATGAAGCTTCTGACCAAACATTATCAGCAAAACCCAGAGGACATTCTACCAGATCAATTTCTACATCTTTGGCTCACGCAGCTCGCTTACCTTTAGACACTGTTTGTGCGGCTGCTACTTGGGCTAAACCACATACATTTATCTCTCATTACAAAGTGGACAGGGTTTCTAGGGATAGGGCAACCTTTGGTTCCACTGTGCTCAAGAACGTTCTCCCTTGAGTTCCTCAGGATCATGGAGCTAGGGACGCTACCCATGTGTAAGAACAAAGGCGAGATTGAACACTCTCACATAAAGAAGTTATGTCCTTACCATAACGTTCCATGTGGAGTGTTCATCTCGCCTTGGTTATTACACTCCCACCCTTCCCACCCTTAGGAAGAACGTTCGATTTGGTGCCTGGTCTGGAGTATTCTCCTTCTGCTGTTGCAGTATTACTGTTACTATCATACTCTTGGTATGTTTGTATATATGTACTTTTATGTATATAGTTGGCATGTGTGCGTGCTTTATGTCAGGTTTGCTTGCAAACTAGATCTGAGGTAAAGGCAGAGGGGGATTGTGGGTATTAGATGTCCTCGAGCTTCTTCTCGATGCAGAGCTTGCAGTCGGCCGGCACGGAGCCGAGGATCGGCTCCGAACCCATGTGTAATAACCAAGGCGAGATGAACACTCCACATGGAACGTTATGGTAAGGACATAACTTCTTTTTATAGCTTCTAAAAGCCATAAAACTATTTCAACACTTCCAGCCTTCCAGGGTAGCAATTAGTTCTTGCTAAGGACAATACAACAAGGATTCCTAGTCCTTGTTTTCACAGACGTTTCTTCTCTGGCTGCAGTCAGAACTGTAAGATACAGTCTTTATCGTCTACCAGGTAATTTCATTTCAAACTATTTTTCAAAGTTAGCTGGACTGAGATTAATCTCTTTTTTTCCAATCTCTTCTGTTACAGTACATTAATTTCAATAGTTATAATACAGACTAACATACAAGTGCCTTTCTCTTTCTGTCCAGCAGGATATACTGTTGGTATATTTTTGACACAAGCAGCTTTACAGATACATTTTTCAACACAAACATCTGTACAAATGACATATAATTATTTACAAAGCTCTGCTAACTATGCTGGTATATGTTACACATCCACTGCCCTACTTCTCCTGGCATAGCTGGCAATACCTCACATCGTCACATCTCCCCCCACTTTGAAGACTCAAGCTACTTTTTCAAGTGATCCTTGAGAAACATTGCTTGAGAGGAATGGGCCTGTCTGGGAATACATTACCCATGCCCTGTCTTGCGCACCCATATGCATTGGAATTGTTGACCCCACTGCAGTGCTGCACTGTCATGTTATATGCCTCCAACCCTAGGCTCCACCTTAGTAATTTTGCATTTTTCTGGCTACCTCGATGTAGCCATAGATCCCCTGACACTCCTCCTGCCTCCTACTGCAAATACTCAGCACAAGGGCCTCTCTCTCATGGTGAGGCTTCATTATGTTAACATCGTACAATTTGTGCCCCTATCTCTAGCCTAACAGGTTTACCATGTAGTTAACATCACTGACCCTCCTTACCACTACAAAGGGTCCCTCCCAAGTTGCATGCAGCTTATTGTGTCTGACAGGAATGAGCACCATAATCTGCTGCCCCACAGCATACTCTTGGGCTCGAGCATTCCTGTCATACCAGACCTTTTTCTGCTGTTGGGATCCTGCCAGGTTTTCCTGAGCCAAGTCCATGAGCTTCCTAAGCCATGTCCTGAGGTTTAGGATATATGCCACAACAGACTGCTTGTGGGATTCACACTTGCCCTCCTACTCATCACAAATCAAATTTAAAGACCCCTTCACCCTATGCCCATACAACAACTTAAAGGGTGAAAGACCTGTGGATTCCTAGGGTACCTCTCTGCATACAAACAGCAGATGGGGAAATATTTGTCCCATTCTCACTTAAACTGGTCTTCAAATGCCCGTAGCATGGTCTTTAGTGTAGAGTTTAATTGTCCACAAGACCATTAATCTTTGGGTGGTAGGGGGTGGTCATTAGATGCTTCACCTAACAGAGTTCCCACAGACAAGCCAGCAGGTCTGAGATGAAATTAGCACCTCTGTCAGGCAGTAGTTCTCTAGGGAAACCTGCCCTGCTGAAAATCTCTAAAAAAGCATTTGCCACCTTCTCTGCCTCGATGGAGACAAAGCCACTGCCTCAGGGTATCTAGTAACATAATCTATTACCACCAGGATACACTTCTTCCATGTGGAACCTGGGGTACTTAGAGGCCCCACAGTATCCATACCTACCCTCTGAAATGGCTCCTCAGTTACAGGCAGAGGCATCAAAGGAGCCTTGACCTTGTCTCCTGCCTTGCCTACTTTTTGGCACTGCTCACAGGTCCTGCAGTACCCTATTACATCTCTTGCAATCCCAGGTCAGTAAAGGTTCTGCATAATATGTCTCTTGGAACACTTTATGCCCATATGACCCTGTAAAAGGAATGTCATGGGCTATAGCTAGAAGTGCCTGTTGGTAGGCTCAGGGCACTACCAGCTGCTGTATTACCTTACTCTCTATCCCTCCCTCAGGGGTCTACTCTTTATACAGTATCCCTCCCTTCTCCTCGAGATTCAGGCATCTCCTTAACTACCACCCTCATGCCTCTTAGTGTAGGGTCTGACAGCTGTGCCTGTCTCAACTCTGTCTTTGTGACTCTTCCCTGCTCCCTTTCCACAGGAATCCTGGTATCCTCTGAAAGCAGTGCCTCATTGTCAGCCTGGGTACTACCACTTACTTCTGCCCTTTCAGTCACTCTGTCCAAGGGAACGTCAGTACTTACCAGCAGCTGTAGCTCACCTTCAGGCTCACTGCTACAGGGTTTAAAACTTTGCAACACAGAGGAATGAATATTGATAGTAACCTGACATTATAACTTGTAATGTTGAATGTATCTAATTTATAAGAATGTGTTAAAATGACATAGTTAAAGTGATGAATATGACAATAACCTGACATTATAACTTGTAATTCTGAATGTATCTAATTTATAAGAATGTGTTAAAATGATATAGTTTGTGATGCATATGCCTTTAAATAATTAATTGATTAATTACATATGAATTTTGTATTGGATGGAGTATAAAGGAATGGAGCACTAGGATGTAATTATTCTTTGAAGGCGAAAGGCCGAGGTACCAAATAAAGTGGTGAAGAAAATACATGTGATTTTGCCTGTGTGAAGCTTGCTATATGTGTTTTTTTTGTTTATGAGACTGTGAGCATTTTTTATTAGTCACTGCTACAGGGTACCTCCCTCCCTGAAATAGCCAGCTCACCAGCCCTGGCTTCAGGTGTGGGGTATGTCTGGGTCTCCCCCAGGCTATAAGGCCCACCTGCCTGTCTCCAAGCCTGACTGTGTGTAACTGCATGCACATAAGGTACTGCATTATCAAAATCATTCCCTATCAAGACATCTGCAGGGATATCTTCAAACACACCTACATGCTTGCTTCTTTTTCCACCCTCCCAGTCAAGGTGAACCGTGGCCAAAGCCGTTTGGAATGGGGTCTCTTCCAAAGCTCTGACTGGAATGGACTGCCCGAGCGAGTACTGTTCCTCTTTAACTGCTGCAGGCTTCACAATGGTTATGTCAGAGGCTGTGTCTGTCTTAACAGTGACCTGTTTTCCATCCACTAAACTCTGGTGATAGTTTGGTACCCCAGTTGTCTCCAGACAACTAACCACTGGCATACTGTTATTCCTACTTGCTGGTAACGGAAGACTGGGGCAATGCAAAATTGGGTATAAAGCTAAAACAGGCAAAATGATTTCTCAAAGATTTCCCCAGCAGTATATTTTGGGAGATATATAGCTGGCCAGTACTCCCCATGTTCACTAATACTGAAGTGGGAAGCCCTGAAGTCTCCATATAGTTAGTTACTAATATAAACCTCAAAAATGCATCTTCTTGGAGAAAAGAAATCACCTATTGTATGCTCATCTTCACCAAATTCATACATAATGTCTCCTATCTACCCCACTGTCAACGGCTGATCTATATTAGATCACTGAACGCTTAGGTAAGCGAACAGTGATTAATCGACCCCATGTAAGCGAAAGCTTACAAAACCGAACTGTCAGAACACCGATTCTTTCCAAGGGAAGAAAATCGTTGTTCCAGCAAAAAAAAAAAAAAATGCACATTAAAACATGAGATTAAGTAGGGGGCCTCGCCCCCCACACCCCCGACTCCCCCTTACTTATATATATCAACTCCGAGACCGTACTACAGTGCCGAAAACGGCAAAGTACCGAAGCGGCCAAGCAAATTCTTTCCCAGGGAAATAATTTGCTTACATGCCGCTTCAATATTTTGCAGTTTCAGTTTTGTCACTTTGACCAAGACGCATTCAAAAACATGCGTCTTTGGTCTGCTGATAGGAACCCATTCTTGGTGATTTTACCATCCCCTGTCCACAAGAAAAAGAAAGCTGTTAGGGACTCTTTTTGTGTCAGGCATGCTTCTGTTGTGCCTTAGCCTGTGGTGGGTGAATCTGCTGTGCCTGCTCTTGGTTCCTCAGACTGTTAATCTTTTTCCCAGTCCCTCTGGTGTTGCACCTGCAGCCACAAAGAAATGAGGGACCATCACATCCTCTGTGGCTGTAGGGATGCCTTTAGTGGGAAAGGGAGAACCACTCTTGCCAGTCTTGAGGAAGGTGTGGGGTTCACTTAGCTGGGATAGGGAACCTGAGTCTGAGATGAGTAGGCCTTCAGTATGTTAGTCATTTTCCAGGGAATTTCCCAGGAAAGGTGAAGCTAGTGAGAAAATATTACCTTCTCCTGTTTCTATTTCCATGGACAAGGAATATTTGATTGGGTTTGCTAAGGAACTCAATACTTCCTTTTCCTTGCCTAATATTTCTTCAAGCAAGAAAAGAAAGTGTTTCCTGTCTTTCTAACTTGGATTTTCAGTCAGAAGAGCAGACATTGCAGGGGGGGTGGTTCTACTGCAGGCATTTCTTTTCAGTTTGATCAGTCTGATTCTGTGGAAAGTATTGCTTCAGATTTCCTTCTTGAAGATTTATCTTTTTTTATGAGACTGTATCTAAGATGAAAGATTTTTTTCTGTGGGAGCAAAATTAAATTCCGATAGCGCAGTTGCACAGAAAACATATTATGATGGTATGTTATGGTCGGATATGCCTGAGTCTTCATTTTTTTTCTCCTGTGTTGTCTGCTTTAGAGAATGTTTTTTTTTTCTTTTACTGCTTCTTGTTTCCTCTGTATTCAGCTTCCTGCCCCCCAACAAGTCTGACAGGTTATACAGGGTACCTCAGACTCATAAGTATTTGATTTCCAAGCCTAGAGCATATCAATCAGTAATTAGTTTATCTAAGACTGCTTCTGCTTAACAGATTTCTGCTATTAACCCCACTCCATCTGACACGGAGGGGAAAAATTTTGACAGGTTAAGGAAGAAAGTTTTTTTTCTGCTACTGTAACTTTCATGACTTTAAACTGTAAAGCTCATATGTTAAAAGTACTGACTTTTACCTTTTGAGAATGTGCAAAAGCTCTTCCTTCTTCTGAGGTAAAACATTTCTTAAATGCCTCAGTAACAGCTGCTTCTCATGTACTAAACTGAATGTTCAGGTAGCAGTGAACTGACATCAGCTGTTAACAGGGTAATTTGAGTTTGTTTAAACAAACTCAGGAGCATCTTTGCTGGAAAGGATTGGGATTTCAGAAGTAAGCTGAAATTTAATTTGTGAGTGGCCTGAATGTGACATCTTTGATCATAGTCAGTGGTGAGCACTTCCAAAATGTCAGAGGGTAATCATAAGAAAAAAGTTGCATACCTTCCCAACTGTCCAGATTTTTGCAGAATGTCCAGATTTTTGCCTCATATTTTCAGTCTGTTCCTCATAAATTTTTTTTCTGGGTTTTTGTGGAAAATCATTGAAGATTGATTTCACTAAATAATGACAGGCATTTGAGTTTAAGACTTCATATCATTCAGAAAATGCACAATAACACAAGATATTTTATTCTAATAAATTTGTAAGTTTATAAGAGCAATATTTAAAATTTGTCCCTATTTTTGGTGCTTTGTACCCCCCATTTTTCCATTATTTTTGGCTTTGACTAGACTTTTTGTGCTAAGTGGTTGAGTACTATGGAAACAAGTAAGCAGTAACTTACCACATGGTCCTGGGAATGCAGTCCACCCCTGCTAGTTGGCTAGCATGGGTTTGGTCAGTTAGTGAAAAAGAGAGAATCTTGCATTGTAAGACAAGGTAATACTGCACAGAGAAACAACTCATTAATGGCATGTTACCATGTCTCGATATTGAACACTGCCCTCTGAGACCCGACCATGTTAGTGTTCTATGTGCTAGCCAAATATACACACACACACACAGACTATGTATACACAAAAACACACTTCCAGACATTCCCCTCCTCGCACACACGCATTCATACAGCCACAAACAAGCCCCCTGCTGACTTGTTCACAGTCACCCCCCCCCCCCACACACACACACACACAGACACACTTACGCAACTCCAGTGTTCTGCTACGCCCAACTGAAGTTGCAGTACAAGATTCCCATAGTGGTGTATGGGTGAACACCGTCAAAAGACAGAATTCATTTTTTCCATCCTAGAGGAAAAAAATGTTAATCTCTGTTAGTGCCATTTTGGAAGCAGAGCACATGGCTAATTTGCATTAGCCACTCACCCAGACTGCCACATTTGCATGTGGCTCCCCCAGCGAGATTGTTGCCTGTGCAAAGACCACTGCATTATCACCCTGAGAGCATTGTGAGGAACGAGGTGAAGCCGATTGCCCTCCAAGCACACAGGATGTTGTTTAATCCTCAATAATTAAATAAATGTACATCCTAGAGTTAGCTACTGCATGTGTAATGTGTGTGTTTTTTAAAAGATGAACATATTATCCTCAAACAATAGTTTTGTCTGTTTTAGCAAGAAATGATATGCAGTCCCACATGTAAAAAATGTCTAAGAAATAAATGGACAGTTACTTTTTGTTGCATCAGAGATAAAGGTGAAGGATTAAAAAGTGTGGAAAATCCTGACTTTAATTCATCAGACTGATTTTTAGCTTTGAACACATCTGATTTAGAGTTTGCAATCCAAAGGAACACAAGAAGGTTCACATTTTAAAATTCCTCTTAAAATGTGTATATTTGTAAATATGCTTTATTAATATTGTGGATACTACCTGGATTGCAGATTTTCAGACAGAAAATGCACACACAGCTAAATGAGTTACTTTATTGACAAAGATCAAAAGAAACAAAGGGTAAATAAACCTTTATATATTTAGAAAGAAAAACAGATGAATTTTCTCTTCAGATCATGCTGAAAATTGCCAGTCCCATGGTATACAGGGATAAAGCCGTGACTGTGACACAGGCAACCAAGGTTCTATTATCAGCTTGGGCATCTGTGGTACTGACAATGAAGGAAGGATGGAGGGGTTTGTGTACAGGGCAAATGGTATAATTAGATTTCTCTGTCTGAGGCTAAACGAAACAATCTTCAAGTACTTCCTGAGGGTGGATGGGTAGCTAGTTGATGTCAGCTCCTTGCAGAAGTAAATAGCGGATTGGCATAGTTCACGCATTGCACATTTCACTCCCTATGCATTACTGGGCACATGCAGGAATGGGGAAAAGGTAAGCAAACACCCCCAGCAGCAGTGTGATAGGGACCTGTGAATTGTTGATCTCTTTTCCAGTCCTGACCCTTTCTGGATTAAGCGCAGTGAAGGCCGGGAGGGATAGATAGACCTATTAATTTAGGAGAGGCACTGGACCGGGGGTTCGTCTTATGATTAGTTGCTGTAAACAGAAAGTATGCAAAAATAATGCTGGGACTTATATAGATTTGTCTTATAGCGTGCATTAGTAGTTTAAGAAATGCTTTAATTTTAAAGAAATAATTATTTTCATATGCTTGTTCTTTTTCAGGCACTTGTAATATAATAAAAAAATGGGATATGCAGAAGATGAATTATATGGCTACATTGTGAGGAGACTTTCAGACTTTTCATGTAACATCAAGGTGGAAAGCATCTTGGTTTATCTAAATTGTCTTACTCAAGGAGATAAGGTAAAGCTTATTTTGTTTTGTTCAGAATATAATGGTTACTGTTGTTTTAAAATGTAGTTCTATATTCTCATTTATTTTCTATCTTCTCCTCCATGTCCTGTTTATATACACCCGATAAACCCTTTTCAGGATTATGTATTGGTCATTATGCAGTCAACCACTAGCATTTTTCTTAACTTGATCTGTATGCTGTTCTGTTGCCTTTTAAACATACCCCAGCCAGCCTTATTAAATGCATGAATAAGTTGCAGAGTGAGCTGATGACCTGTCTGAAGTGGATGTTAAGGTATGGATGTCCATCTCATTGTATACTTAACTCTTATATCTAGAGCACATGCTTGTGCTTGTATGTTTCTCCAGCATCTCCTGTTTGTTCATTGATCTTAGTCTTTTAAGGAAATTCTGAGTGTTTCTTTGGCCTTCCCAATAGTAATACACCCTCTGATAGAAGGGAGTGGATGTCCGTGCTTACATCATATGACCATGTGTTCCAAGTCTGCAGAGAAACTTTCTGACAGAGTTCTTTTCCCTTCTTATGAAAAATTCCTTACCAAAGTACTCCCTGAAATTTATGTGTGGGGATGTCACATGACATGGCTGCCATTCTCTTTCCTCGTACTCTATAGGGCCCAATTAATTACTTATGTAAAAGAGGATTTTTATACGATTGTCATTTTGCTACCAGAATTATGGACTTGCTTCCACTTAACATATTTTATTATAGTAGTAACTCATGGATTGAGGTGGTTTGTGTTGTGAATTCCTTTATCACGTATTCATTAACTATAACCTATGGGAAGACATCAGGTTACAGGATAGACTTCCATTATTTCCCTTTCCTTCTGTGTAGATGGGACCCTGACTTTGTCTAAAGAGCCCAGAAAGGTATACCAGTGATAACACAAGGAAATACAGTCATCAGGTTTTTAACATTTATTTTGTTGACTGTGAGTCATACCTCTCAACTGACCAGAATTTTGCAGAGACTTTTGCCACATATTTTTAGTCTGCTCCTCATAACATTTGTGATTTGCTGACAAATCAAGAAGAACTGAAGTCAGCGTAGCAATGACCAATGACTGAATGTGGTATATTGAAGATTTACCCACAGTTGGTGTGGTTTAATCACAAGGACGAAGTCTGAGTGATTAAATAAATGCAACCATGCATAAATCTTCAATGTATCATACCCAACAGCTGGTTATTGCTATTATACAGTGACATTATTTAAGAAAAAAATGACTTTTTTTAAATAACGCCTTTGTATAATGGCTGTGTGGTGTTCTTCTGTGTTGTTTCCATATCCTGCAGCTTTGTTGATGTACTGCGCATGCGTATGGGTCTTATCATTGCTTTGGCAAGCAACGGAGATGGGAAGATTTCCTCTGCTTCTTCTCTGTTTTTTTTTAATTTTTTTTAAAGAAACTGTGAAATTTGAACAGTTTAGAGATATATGAGAAAGCAAAAATACAAGGAAAATCAAGTACGTTTCTTTAGTTTTGTATAACATATGTGATTTTTCCTTGTATTTTCTTTGCCTTCCTTACCTACCTCTCAACCTCTTAGTTCAAGAAAACTGCAAAGCCTTGGCATATACCAGTAGAAGAAAGTTCAGGCGACTAGACTTTTTTTTATTGGTATATGCTCGATTTACAACGGGCATGCTGGTTGGGCTGATCAATCAGCGTGCACATTTCTGAATGTTAATGACCTGTCGTTGTATAATAAATAATAACAGACATTTGAATTTTAGACTTTATATTCTTCAGAAGATGTATACCAAAGCAAAATCTGTTATTTTATCAACTTTCTAAGTTTATAAGGGCAATATTTAAAATCTGACTCTGATTTTGGTTATTTCCCCCCATACTACTGCCAACTTTGTCCAGAAGTCTTGCAGTAAAAAGTTGAGAGTTATGTTGTGAAGATTTAATAAGCACAAGGAGAAAAGCTTCATAAGCAGTTAAATACAGTGCAGTATAATGAACTAGCAGTGTTGGCAAATGGGAAGAGTATCATTCTGACATCAGGGATCCTGCTAAAGCCATTGTCAACAACATTGAGTCAGTCCTCAAGCATTAATTCCACTGATCTGGACATTGTATTCAGATGTCTCCAAAAACATGTTTTTAATACTCATCTACGACATGGAAAGAGATCTTATAGTGATGGAAGGAAACACTATAAGACCACACAGGCATACCCTCACGAACACAAGTATTGACACCATACGATGAGAGATACTGGCAATCAGCTAACTCATTTGAGGTGTAGCCTCGAGATCATCCTTGAACTGAGGGTTGTCAGTAAGACTTGAATTTACTTGTGGTGGTGAAGCATTCTTCTTCAACATCAGTTGAGTAAATGTACGGTACATTAAGTAAAACTTTGGGCTGAATTCATAGTCCAGTCCAGTCCATTCGTGTGGCTCAAAGCTATGCCACATAGGCAGACAAGACATTTGTTCTAAACAGCCGTGAATATAAAAGTAGATAAAAACGGTGAGAGTGAACCTTCATAAATGAAGCAGGGTGACATAGCTCAAAGCCTATGAAGAAAGTCTAATCTGCGGTCTCATACCATATTGTCCTAAACTCATGAGAATGTGACTGAGAGAGAGATAGGCAGAGAAAGCAGGAAACACAACCTACTGCTTATACTGGCAGAGCAGATAAAGATGGTAAAAGAGCAGTGAAAGTGTGCCCAGCATGCTAGACACCTAACTGCATCATTAAAAGGGGTGGAATGGGGAGTTCAGGACATAAAATGAGTATAACAAGCAAAGAAATTCACAACGTGAATACTGTAAGGTAAAGCAGGTTGGGGAAGGTAGGGAATTTTTTGATGATAAATAATCCTTTTTGATTACACACACACACACACACACATAAGAAAAGAGAGGAACAGTGAAGGACACAATCAGGGGAGGAATGGAGGGCCAAGGCAAATCCTGGAGGCAAGCAGATATGTGTAAAAAACACATACAGGTGTGGACACTGGTGGTGAATAAATGGGAGATACACAGGCAAACAAACAAATAGACAAATGGCTTGGAGTAAGATGGGATACCTGTAGCCTGCCAGCCACAGACTGTCCCAGGAGGATGTTATTGGGATCCAGTAAGGTGGTGGGCCTACATCTGGGTGACCAGTAGTAATGACCATTCCCACCACTGGCAGTACATCAGCCAGTATTTATAACGAGTCCACTAGTCACCACAGTGGGGGTGATGTATGGTGACCCATTGAATTATTGTCCAGCCTGCTAGAGGCTGTACTACATACCCCATCTATAATGCAGCCAAGGCTGAAAATTTAGGCTTATCCTCTCCAGGTGAGGCACTCCCACCCCACTCACCTGCCTTAGCCACAGACTTGGTTGGGGTGACAGAAGGTTGAAGTTGATATGCCAGCATCTTTTTTGCACCATGGATGTCTGTAGAAGGGATACAAATAGTAAAATCTGACATTAGTGCTAAGTGACCAGAGTTGATTTGGTAGACACAAAGCAGGAAAGTACTACAGATGCCACTGATCCTGATGTGCCAGTAGTCTCTGCTGCCTTCTCTAGCAGCTGGCATCATTTTCCACATGCTGTACCAGTGCTGAAAGATGCAAGAAAAAGACAAGCAAACATGCAACACATAATGGGAGTGGAAAAATGTAAATTACAGTGCAATGGTATAGTTTCACCTGCATGTGCAAGCAAACAGAAGACCAAAATAAGTCCTCTAGCCTAGCATTCTAGTTCATAGCATCATAGATTGTTACTAGGCTAATGACCCGGGGGGGGGGTGCTTTCTAAGCTTAGTCAAGTTTTCCCGAAAGAATAAAGATGTTTTGTATCTGAATAGAACACTGAGAGCCAGGCATTTATAAAGCTATCTCTGTCTATAAGGGACATGGGTGCCTGGCCTGTAGTATATTTCCTAATCTCCATCCACTGGTGTAGGTTAAACTGGGTAACAGACAAACTTAGCTTTACATGGATGGGAAGCCAATTCCATAGGAGGGGCAGTCTCTGGGTCACATAGCTGTCTCTCCAACATGTTCTAAGTCACAGACAAAATTCAGATCCCTAGACCTTGTATTTCTGGTGGTCTTGGACATACGAATGTGTAGGAGATTCATAAATGTGGGGTTTGTGGATGCTTTGTAAGCCAGACATAGATTACTCCTCAGCAACTGGGTCTATATTTGAACGCTTAAAAGTTCGAATATCTATAAAAAGAATATTTAAAAAAAAAAAGAAAAAGTAAAGGGTTTAAGCAGGGGGGGGCAAGCACCCCTGCACCCTCCACACCCCCCGCTACTTAAATATACCAACTCTGAGATCGCACTTCAGTGTGCTACAGTGCGGAAACAGAAAATGTCCCATATCCTACACTGTAGCGCGATCTTGGAGTTGGTATATTTAAGTAGCTGGGGGGGTGCAGGGGGCTTGCCCCCCCCTCCAGTTTACACCCTTTAGTTTTTCTTTTTTTTTTTTTTTTAATTTTTATGTATATTCGAACATTTAAGCGTTCAATCACTAAGGTTCATTCTTTAGTGATTCGAACTTTTAAGCATTTGAATATCTAATATAGACCCCGGCAATCTATAGGAGACTGAGTAGAGGGAAAAGTTTTAAGGCACTCTGCAAAAGGCAGGTTTGTTACACTTTGTATTCTTTTTGAAAGGAACCTCTAAGGTCGCTCTAGTTGCTGCATATGCCTGGTCAGGTATATACCAAAGGGAGCATTGCACTTTTTTCTGATAAGGGTGGAGTGCAGTGGGATAATGACCTGTTTGGACCAAGATGCCATGCAGTTACTCATAAGTTGCGCAGCATAAAAGGAGTTCCTTACCACTATGGCCACGTGGTGGTTGAAAGGAAGGCTACTGTCTATGTGTGTACCCAGATCCCTGACCATTGGGTCGACTCTTAGGGACGTATTATCAGCATTGTAATTAGCCGAGATGGTTGACTTCCCAAAGGGTACAATTTTGCATTTCTTTGCATTGAGTTTAAGACCATGGCTTTGGCACCATTTGTTAGTCAGAGATAGACCTTATTGAAGAATGCTAGTGTCTGCAGAGGAGGTGATAATAATCCCCAGCTTGCAGTTATCTGCAAACTTAGTCAGCCATAAACCTTCAACATTTGCTTCCATTTCAGAGAAATAGATGCCAAAAAGGAGTGGGCCCAGTTTGGAACCTGGGGGGACTCCGCTAGTGACTGGCCTCTTGGTGGAGGTAGCCTCACCTATTTTGACCTCCTGGGTCTCAGTAAGCCAGTTAGCTGTCAAGCAGGTGATAAAAAGGTTTATATCTAAATTAATGAGCTTGTTTATAATGCCTGAGTTGTGTATTGTATCAAAAGCCTTGGCCAGGTTGAAGTAAGCTGTGTGCACTGTCTTACCTTCTTCCAGTGCCTTGGTGACCCTCTCAAAAAAGTCCACCAGATTTAATAGTCATGACCTTCTTTTAACAAAGCTGTTACCTATGTCCTCATTTATCATGCCCATGATGATTCTTTCCATGGCCTTACATGTTATCCTGGTAAAGACTTATGGGCCTGTAGTTACTCAGATCAGTGGTTGGCCCTCCTCTGTACAGGGGAATAACTGTAGCCATCTTCCAGTCCTTGGGCACAAAATCTGACTGTAGGCTCCAGTTGAAAAGTGATTGAAATGGACCAGAGAGGTCATGTTTCATGCTGTGTATTAAACAATCCAGGATGTTATCAGGGCGCATCTATCCAGAGTTTTTGGGCTTGGAAAGTGCACTGATGACCTCTTCCATAGTAATGTTTGGGGAGACTGTGGTATGCAGTATTTCCTTTGGACTGTCGTGGGGGGGACAAATTTTTGCTGAACCTGTTAGCCAAAAGGTTGGCGATGGCCTCCAGTTCAGTGTGGATAAGGCCATTTACAGTAAGTTCTACACATTATTGTATATTTCCCTTAAGGTTACAGACATAGCTGTAGAAAGCTTTGTGGTTGTCCTTTGCCTGAGAAGCAATTTTTTTCTTTAAATCTAACCTTTGAAGTATTAATTAATCCTCTTAGCTGTCTGTTTAGATTGCTCAGGGGGCTTTTAATATGTGCGGCTTTCTTCCTCCTATGCTTAGCCAAGATTTTTTTATTTTGTTGTACAATTGATTGATGTTGTGATTCCACCAGGGCGGCTTGCCTTTTGAGTTTGTCTTATTCTTTATACGAGTAAGCGCAACTCGTTCTATACAGTATGGCTTGCTGTACAGAGATTTTGTAAACAGTTCAGTATATGCTGTGGTGTTTACTGGGTTTGGGGGTGTTTGAAATTTAGCCATGGTGTTGCTTAGTGGAGAGAGGTTAGCCTTGGAATAGGTCCTAAAGGTTTTTGGTTTCTCTGGATCCCTGGATTTAATTTTTATTTCAAGCAATACTGCCTTAAGATCAGATATGATGAGCGAAGACATTACATTGGCTGAGGAACATTGGCCTCCCCCTGTTTTCATGAGTACAAGGTCAAGGATGTTTGTACCCCTGGTAGGAGAATGGACCAACTATTCCAAGATGTTGGTATTAACAAAGTTTAGGAATCGCTGGGCTTGTGCAATAGAAGTGGTGTAGGATTCCCAGTCTGTAGAAGGGTCGTTGAGATTCCCCATGAATATTGACTGTGTTGAATGGTGAAGGACTTTAGTGCATTAAGATAGGTAGTATGGGTTTCCTGGGACATTGAAGGGAACCTATAGGTTGCAAGGATATGGTACAACACCCTGTTTCTAATGAGTTGCAAATGTATGAGTTCCAGTAGGTCATACACTTTAACTAGTCTGGATATGAGGCAGTTTTAATATAGAGACTCCTCCTTAGTTCCCTCCTGTGCAGTAGCTGGTCTAAAGGTGTGAAAGGCATTATAGCTTTGAACTGCTGAGGTACTCGTAGCAACTTTAAACCATATGTCTGTTACTACACAGATGTCTACACTCTCCAGGGAGAGGAAGGCTTGCAGGGAGTGGAGTTTCTTGTTAAGACTTCCAGTATTAAGCAGTACCACCTTCAGATATTCCTTCATAGATAGAGTTAAGTTGGAAGGTTTATCAGTTTGGCATTGCCTAAAAAAGGCACTAGAGGGGTGGAAAAGGTCTTTGCTAATATCTGAAAGCCTAGAGAGGATAAGTGCAGTCCTTCCTGGCAAAGCAGCATGGTCTGTCAGCCACGTCCTCCAAGACCGTCAAATATTATACCCCCCTGGGCTGACACCAGAAGCTAAGCCAATTGTTAGAGACAATAATTTTCACTTGGAGAAGGTAGTATGCTGCTAAGAGCTGGGCTTATACCTGCCTGAGACACGGAATCAGCGAACTTGATAATGTTTTGCATCATATAATCAAGGGAGGTACATCTCAGGTCATTAACACTCACATGAACTAAATAAGAGTCATACTGGTACCTGTGGTTCAATGACCTGAGTACCTGTATGACTTAACAGGTCTGAGCCCTGTAAAGGCATCTAACCGTGACTCACTCTTTACTCAGTCTGGAGAGGGAGATATTGGTGTGCCTCACTATAGAATTGTCAATAACCAGAAAATTTGGCTGTATGCTTGTTGCCTTAAGGCCTTAGCAGTAGAGGCACTGGATACAGTGTTACTATGTCTAACTGTGGGTGCTGTTTTAACAGAGTGTTTGCGTGATGAATGAGGATCTTTTCTTTGATTGTAGTGTGCAGGAGGTCTTATTTAGGAAGGTTACCTGTAAGTGCCTCAGCATAAGTAGTTTTATGTGTAAGGTCTTTTACCGTGTGTAGTGGGCATTGTGCAGTTGTCATTGACAACTGTTGTGTAGTATTAGTTTTGGTTGTATGAGAGAGTTTTGCCTGTAGCATTAAAGTGTGTTTAC
Organism: Protopterus annectens; assembly: GCF_019279795.1. Taxonomy (NCBI): domain Eukaryota; kingdom Metazoa; phylum Chordata; order Ceratodontiformes; family Protopteridae; genus Protopterus; species Protopterus annectens. The sequence goes on from NC_056729.1 coordinate 33,830,660, forward strand.
ACCTCTTGCATATTTTATCTGTTTTATTAAGAATAAGTGGGCTGTCAGTGTACATGAGGCAATTGCTACAGTGCTTCAGAATACCCATCTCAATGAGACTGGCCACAGAGAGAGAGGGCTGGGAAGTGCATATCAATGGCTTCTAACCTACTAGGGAGGAGTGAGGGAAAAATTAAGCATTGAATAGGTCAATAAGTCAAGGGACTTGATGAGCAATGCTCAGCTGTGTGAAAATTGGATGCTGTAGTACTTAAAAAATCTGTCTAGACAGTAATGCCACAAGAATGTACACCACAAACCTTCCTAATGTAAAATAACTGATTTGGAACCCAAGTGTTTAAATCAGAACAAAGACACTTAGAATAACAGGCACAGTAAGCCTTCACCAGCAATACTCAGTTCAGAAGAGTGGAGGTTATCCTCTCCTCCCACAAGAGTGTAGACTACAAACTGTCATAATGTAAAATAACTGGCCTGGAGTCCAAGCTCTTAACCGGAACTAAGACACTTTTAGAATAACAAACACAATAAGCCTTCAACCAACAAATTCCCAACTCAAAAGCGTGTAAGCTGCCTGTCCTGCCACAAATAACAAAATACGATGTATAAAACACTAAAACAAAAAACAAATAGCTGGAAATGACCACACCAACCACGCAGGTATGTAGCAAAATTTTAATAATGCTTCCTGGTACCTTGGCTAGGTGCCTTCAAGGGAATGATTTTCACACCATCTCAAATCATCGTATATAGCAAATGCATTCAGTTGTGTAATCAGTATAGCAATTCAGAGTGACATCACCCAATTAATTACAGAAATTCTAATAGTTAACCCTACTTTTTCCAAACTACATAAAATATACTGCATTAAATGCTTTTGATATTTCTTGCACAAGTACAGCAAAATCTAATTTCATACTTAAACAAACAGTACTATTGACAATAATACAGTGATCTGAAGTAGGAGAATTCATTTGTCAGCAACGTGTGGGTATGGATCCGATATCGGATCCGAACCGGCATGGTTTATCCAGCTATGGATCCGAGCTCCTAGCTCCTCCCCTCACCCATAATGCCCTGCTCTCCCTACATGACCCCAGGTCTAGTTTGCCACGTTCATGGTGACAGCCTAGATTTCGAGCTCCATAAGCTAAGTGGTTTTTCGCTATTTTACAAGGGATTTTTCTTGTTTAAAATACCTTAACTGTGTGAAAGTGATAGGTTCCCTTTCTATATATATTATTTTTGGGATAAGTTAACTTAATTTTGTGTACCCTCCCCTCTCTGGCGCGTAGCTAGTGTGAGTGTGTGTTTTCTTTGGGGCCTTCTGTGTGTGTGTTAATTTTCTTTTTTCTTTAAAAAAAAAAAAAAAAAAAAAAAGAATAGTATGTCTGAGGCCCCAAAGGCAATCTTCTCAAAATGCTCCGAGTGTGGCCATAAGCTATCCCCTGCTGATGGCCACACTCGGTGCGTTCGATGCCTTGGGGTTGAACACCTCACTTCTGGGTGTTCAATCTGTGCAGGGTTCAACCCCAGGGCATTGAAGGAGCGGAGGTCGAAGCTGGTCTTGGCGGGTCTCTTTCCCCCGGACTCGGCTTCGGCCCACGCTCCGTTGGTAGCGACTGCTCCGGCGGTTACTACCTTGCCTGCTCCCCCTCCTCCTCCCGGGACTCAAACTCCCTCTATGGGTTCGGAGGAGAGGGAAGCCAGGAAGAAGGACCAGAGAGAGAAGCACCACAAGCAGCGGGCCGAGACCTCCGTCTCGGCCCCGCCGGCTAAGCGGGCTTCTCCTCCGGCCTCTCTGGCTGCTGGTTCTCCTCCTCCTCGGCTCCGGTCCCCATGTTTTTCACCGGGACCTGAGGAGGAGGAGACCCGACCTCCTTCGAGGCTATCGAGGCGGCACTCAAGGCCTACCTCGGTAGCCTTGTCGAGGTCCACCTACAGCCTCTCCGACGCTGATCTGGACCGGATGATGCGAAGGTTCATCCAGGCCCAGATGCAGATGGGAGTGCTCTTGCCTCCCCCCCCGGGGGGGAGCTCGACTCCATTTTTCAAGCCCATAGCTCCTTCTCCAACCCGCTACCCAGGCTCGGAGTGCTCGGAGCTGGGCAGCTTCGGAGCCGGGGGTGGGTCGGCGCCAACAGTACTGGGTACTTCGGATCCGACCCTGCCTTCGAGTTTGTCGGATCCGACGTCTCGGAGCCTTGGCCCGAGCTTCGGATCCGAGGGACTCAGTGTGCCTTCGGCGCCGTCCGTGTCGGAGTGCACTGCTCCCTCAGATCCGAGGGGCTCGGCGCCGGCTCCGATCCACTCCTCGGATCCGAGGGGGAGCCGACTTTCGGATCCTTTGGTCGACGCTGGCTCCCCTTTGGCTTTTGATGTAGTGGAGAGGGCTCTGTTGAGGGCATCCAGACCCCCGGCCCTTGCTTCGGCTCCGTCCCGTACTCCATCTGCTCTGGGTCAGGCTTCCGTCACCCGGCCACTGGGACAGCCCGTTTCACTGCCCCAAGCAGTTCCTATGGAACTGTACACCGCTGGCGAGGGCTCCTCGGACAGCCCCCCCGAGGAAGCACCTCGCAAGCACACATGTAAGAGGAGGCACATAGACTCCCCCAAGTCTTTAACTGAAGACACGGACTTGGAGGAAGGGGAAGGCTCCCCAAGATCACCCCCTGAGGATGTCTCCTTTGGAGACATCATGGAAATGTTACGTATAAGAGGTGGGTGGTCTGCCCCAAAGTCTTCTTCGGACGAGTCCGTGTTCTTGGAGGCATTTGAAGCGGGCCCGTCTACCTCTTGGGTGTCCCCTCCTGCTGACCCCTGGTGGACCTTATTACCACCAGGGCGTGGAAGGAACCGGACACCGTGGAGCCAGTCCCCAAGAGGCCGGACAGGATTCTTAGCCCCCCTGCTGACCGTGCCCACTGGAGCAAGGGACCCCCGGTAGATGCCATGTTGTCGGCAGCAGCCACTTAGAGGGAACTCGCTCAGGAGAGTCCCTCAGTCCATCCCCCGAGCAAGGATTCTCGGATGATGGACTGCTTGGGGAAGGGAATGTTTAGTTCAGCGACCTTCTCAGTGAGGGCACTCAACTATTTGGCACATGTCATTAGGATTAGGATTATCAAGGAATACGCTGCATCCCCCCAGAGTCCATGTCAGAGGAGGACAAACTTTTGCACTCCACCCGTATGGCCACTCTTCGTTCCGTGACCAATACCTCTATGCGGTTACTTTCCCATGCTACTGAGGGACCCGCTAGAGCTGCAGGAGTGGGCCTAGTCACAAGACGCCAGGCCTGGCTCCACCATTGCGATTTCACGGAGCCCTTCAAGGCGTCATTCGCGAATGCCCCCTTTGACGGTTCTGCCCTTTTTGGCAAGACGGTTCGCGACACCTTGGTTCAGAGCAAGAAGGACGGGAAGACGCTGTTTGCCGTCGGAGTCCGCTTCTCTGTGCCCCAGAGGTCCTACTCTAGGAACCAAAAGGGCCAGAAGAAGGTGGGGTTCCGGAAGTCGCAGCAATCCCAACCCGCTCCGGACAACCAGTCCTTCCGCGGCAGAGGAGGACAGGGAGGACGCCGCCCTAGGGGCAGAGGGGCTCCCAGGAATTTTGGGTCCAGAGAACCTTTCTCTGAATGACCCACGCAGCAACCCTAAGGGGTTGCCCGACTGCTCCACTCTGGAGGCAGTCGGGGGACGTTTTTCGGGGCACATAGCAGCATGGGAGTCCATTACATCGGACCGCTGGGTTCTCCAGATTATATCCAGAGGTTACAGAATCCCATTTCTTCACATCCCAAAATTAAAATCCCTCCTCGATGTTCCACCCGATCAGAGGGAGGCCGCTTCAGCAGAAATTGACCATCTGCTAAGAAAAAGAGCCATCCAGCCCGTCCCCCCAGACCAGATCAGATCAGGGTTCTACTCCAGGTTCTTTTTAGTGCCAAAAAAGACGGGGGACCTAAGACCCATTCTGGACCTGTCCCTATTAAACCTGGCAGTTCCCAAAGAGAAGTTCCGGATGGTCACTCTACAATCCATCCTCCCCCTTCTAGGGGAGAATCACTGGATGTGCTCTATAGACCTCAAGGATGCGTACTACCACATACTAATGGACAGACGATCCAGGAGGTTTCTTTGCTTCCGGCTGAGAGCCAGTCACTACCAGTTCAGGGTCCTTCCCTTTGGTCTCACCACAGCCGCCAGGGTGTTCACCAAAGTATTAGCAGTGGTTGCGGCCCACCTGAGGCTTCAGGGGGTGCAGGTCTTTCCGTACCTGGACGACTGGCTTCTCACTGCCCCAACAAGGCATCTACTATCCTTGGCAAGAGACTCTTTTCTTCGTCTAGCTCCCCGGCTAGGCATCACGATAAACGTAGAAAAGTCCAACCTGGTCCCTACTCAGTTAATAGAATTTATAGGAGCCAGGTTAGACACGAAGAATTTAAGGGCCTTTCTCACAACCGACAGAGTTCGGAATGTGCGACTCCAGGTGCGGGCCATCCTCCACTCCAGCTCGGCTCCTGCGGAATTGGTCCTGAGGGCACTAGGGTCTATGGCTGCAGCGATTTCTCTTCTTCCGCTCGCCCGCTTGAACATGCGGGTGCTTCAGTGGACACTTCAGGTGCAATGGTCATTTCTTTTTCTCCCCCTGCATCACCCCATTGCAATCAGCAAGACTTGCAAGCGGTCTCTCTTGTGGTGGCTCCATTCCCCGGATCTCCACAGAGGCCACCCTTTTTGTGCTTCTCCCCCTCTCGCCACGGTGACCACGGACGCTTCCCGCCTCGGGTGGGGGGGGGCATTTTGTAGGCAGGACGGTCCAAGGCACGTGGAACGACTCAGAGACCTCCCTGCATATCAATGTTCTGGAAATGAGGGCGGTGCTCTTGGCGTTGCAAGCACTTCAAGCCTTCCTTCCCCTGGGAACAATTGCGATTCAGTCAGACAACATGTCGGTGGTCTGGTACATCAACAAACAGGGGGGAACCAGGTCTTACCCTTTATGTCGAGAAGCCATGAGAGTGTGGGAATGGGCGATCTCCACCAACCGCTTTCTCATCGCAACGCATATCCCGGGTCGGTCCAACATCCTTGCGGACAAGCTCAGTCGCACCATTCTCTCCCCGAACGAGTGGTCTGTCAATGCTCAAGTAGCGGAACGTATGTTCGCACAGTGGGGGACTCCCTGTTGCGATCTCTTTGCTTCTCCCTTAAACGCCAAGTGCGACAGTTTTTTCGCTCTAATCCCACCTCCAGGGGATTCCCCGAGAGACGCTCTGGTGCATGCTTGGCCTCCCAGTCTTCTTTACGCATACCCCCCTCTGCCTCTGATGCTCCAGGTGCTTCAGAAAGCCTCTCGGTTGGGGTGCAGAATGATCCTCATTGCCCCATTCTGGCCTCGACAGATCTGGTTCCCTTCCCTAAGGTCTCATTCAGTGAATCCACCTTGGATTCTAGATCCCATTCCGGATCTGATATCACACCCATCGAACCTACCAATTCTGAACCTGGACAACCTGAAGCTGACTGCTTGGCTGCTCCAGTTCCACTCCTAATCAGGACTCCCGGTATCTCGTCCCCAGTTAAGGCCATTCTGGTAGCGGCTCACAAACCCTCTACCAGGAAAATTTACCGCAGTAAATGGAAGCGTTTCTCCATTTGGGCGGAGCGGCAAGGTCTAGATCCCTTTACGATTCCCCTTCCTTTGGTTCGAGACTTCCTTACTACTCTCCTTAATGATAGCGCCAGTAGTTCTACGGTCAAAGTTCAGCTAGCGGCCATTTCTCATTACCATGTTGGTCATGACTCTGGCCCTCTTATGTCTGCCAAGTTATGTAAAATCTTCCTAAAAGGCACCTCTTTGCTCAGACCCCCTGGTAAAGAGACGGTTCCCCCATGGAATCTTTCCTTGGTTCTTCAGGCCTTGACCGCTCCCCACTTCGAGCCTGCAGCCACAGTAGATCTAAAATTCTTGTCTCTTAAGACTGCCTTTTTAGTAGCCATTACTTCAGCTAAGAGAGTTTCTGAACTTCAGGCCCTGTCCATGAAACCGCCTTATTTGGTCTTCCATCCGGACCGGGTGTGCCTCAGGATCAATCCCTCCTTTCTTCCCAAGATAGCTTCGGAAGCTAACATTAATCAGTCCATCAACCTCCCTGTTTTGTTTCCTAAGTATCAGAACAAAGGTGAATACAAGCTGCATTCCTTGGATGTTCACAGGCAGCTTCGTTTTTATCTTCACAGGACAGCTGGTCATAGGCAATCTGACCAGTTGTTCATTTCCTTTGCCAAATTCAATTTGGGTAAGCCAATTTCCAAAGTTTCCTTGTCACGCTGGATTTGTCAGTGTATTCTGTTAGCGTACCAAGCTTCTGGGAGGCCCACACCGGAGGGAGTCCATGCTCATTTGACCCGGTCTGTCTCTACTTCAGCAGCCTTTAAGTCTAGGGTTCCTCTGGATGATATTTGTTCAGCAGCCACTTGGGCTTCATCTCATACCTTTATTTCTCATTACAAACTGGACATCACGTCTAGAGGTAGAGCATCCTTTGGCTCTGCGGTACTCCGGAATATACTTCCATGATGGCCGCCCAAGATTCAGGTAGCTGGGGACTCTGTCCCACAGGTTGCTGACAAATGAATTCTCCTACTTCAGATTTAGAAGTTATGTACTTACCATAACGTTCCATCTGAGTGGGTGGATTCATTTGTCTGCAACCATCCCGCCCTCCTATCCCCCTGGCCTTGTCAGTTTCCTGCATTGGGTGTGTTACCCTTTGGTTAGGGTAGTTTGTGCAGGGCAAACTCGATCTGAGGTCATGTAGGGAGAGCAGGGCATTATGGGTGAGGGGAGGAGCTAGGAGCTCAGATCCATAGCTGGATAAACCATGCCGGTTCGGATCCGATATCGGATCCATACCCACAGGTTGCAGACAAATGAATTCACCTACTCAGATGGAACGTTATGGTAAGTACATAACTTCTAATTATTATACAACAATAAACTACCTTCAAGTTTATCCAAATACAACCCTTAACTGTCTAAAAAATGTGGATGTTAAGTTCCTGATTTAAACCTTTGGGATATAAAGTCCCAAAATGAATAATCAAGTTTGTTTCCAACTGCAATAAATTGGTTAAAAAAATCACCATCCTGTCTACAAAGGGGTTTAGCTAGAATGTTAAAAAATAAACTACCATCAGAACCCCCATGAGTTATATGGAAGTGATTGGCTACAGGGTTTTCCATACTGCCATTTCTGATGTCGCCCAAATGTTCTATCACACGACTCTTGGCCATTCTCTTGGTCTATCCTATGTACCACCTAGTGGGTATACACCCACACCCTATGATATATACGACCCCACAAGAACGGCAATTGAAACAACTCATGGCTTTGTACTTTCTATTGTTAATGATGGCCCCATCCAAGTTTCTTGCTCTTCCACAAACTTTACAACTTCCACAAGGGTAACAACCCATTCGGACTCCCCTACCAATGGTTTTCTTCAAATTTAATACCTCCTTTAGATTCAAAAACCTGCTATATGAAAATGTTACTCTTTTAGGAAACAAGTTTGTCAAAACTGGATCACCAATCACTGTGGGCCAGAATCTCTCAACAATTCCTCTCAAGATATTAGAAAAGGGGGAATATTTGGAAACAAAAAACATCCTATCATCCCTATCCAGTTTGCCTCTGATCTCACCTGGGTGCTATTAAAAGCGGTGCATGCCATTGCAACTGAATCCCCAAATCTCTTTTCAGCCCTATTAAGAACAGCTGCAGTATAACCTCTATCCAAAAGTTTCCGTCTGACCTTCAAAAATTCTTGGTCCAAAGTAAATTTGTCAAAGATATTATTAAGACATTATTAAAGATATTATTAAATATATATTTTATATTATTATTATCATTATTATTATTATTATTATTATTATTATTATTATTATTATTATATATTATTAAATAATATAAAGATATTATTAAAAATATGGTTATATTCACATCATGGTAATGAGGCCAAAAAATGAGGAGGATGCATGCTATCAGCTGGCAAACATTATTGACAGCGGTCTCTTTACTAAAGGGCCTAAAGGATACTTCTTGCCTATCTGATACAAAAAATTCCAAACCTAGGAATTGAATCCTCTCCACACCAGTTTTAAATGTAAATTGCAAACCAAAACTATTGCTGTTCAGGTTATCCATAAATTACTCTTACAAATAAAAATCAAATCATCTATAAACCTCTTGTACACAACAAGATGATGTGCAAAAAAACTCGGTATTATAAATGAACACATTTTCAAAATGGTTCATAAAAATAATGGCATACACAATAGTGTAGACCAAACCTTCCTTATGTAAGATAACTAGTTTGAAGCCCAAGTGTTGTTTAAATCAAAATTAAGAGGCTGAGAATAACAGTTACAATGTAATTAGCAGTAATAAATGCTTCAGATTAAATGCAATTGAACACTTTAAGAATGTGCTGCAAAAAGCTAAGTAATGTAGGCAGAAGCACAAGTACTGTAAAACCAGCTGAATAAAGTGCATTTTTTGTTAAAGAAATGGGAAGGAAGGAAACAGAAGATAATTCTTGTTTAAGGGAATAAGGGGAGGGCCTTCCCAGCTGATCTGCCAGTCTTCAGTAGAATGAGCTGATGAGATGGGACTGGGAGGAGTTTCCAAAATCAGATTTACAGTAGGGACGGGCAACTCAAAAGCCACCAAGTTTAAAAATACAACAGTAGAAGGGTGGATGGGTGGGTGGAAAACATTAAAATGCAGACAGAGATCAGCATTAGTCAGGCAGAGAACAGCAAGTCAGCAAGCACTACAGCTAAGTAAAGATGCCACTAAATATTTGTAGTTAAATGAGGAATGCTAATTCTCAGCTCCTCCCACTAATTAGCTGGATGTTATTCACTATCTGCAAAATAATCCTCTTCTAACTGACCCTAGCCAACAAAAAAAACAAAATGCAATATAAGAAAAAGATAAAAAAAGAAGTAACCAAACCTTAAATTAATAACTTCAGTCGAAAATGAAATGCAGACAGAGATCAGCAATCGTCATGCAGAGAACAGCAAGTCATGTGCAAAACAAAAAGCTGCCTGCAGCTTCCAAGTAAGCAGGACAACAGTTAACACTATTAAAGTTATGAACAAATGAACCAAGGCATCAGCCAAACAATTAGTAGTTGCCATCATCGGGCCCCAGTAGGAGATGGTCTGTCTGTTGTTGCCTAGCCTCTACAGGTAACAAAGAACGGGTGGTGTTCCCATTAAATACAAAATTTTAATGGACAGTATGATTACTTCTGTCCCATGAGAACAAAATTGAGATGGAGTGGAATACTCCGTCTGCCGTATATGACTGAAGTAAGTTTTGTTTCTTTCCTTTGATGTGGTACTGTTTGTTTATTTATTTTATTTTATTTTTATTTTACATTTGTTGACAGGGCTAGTCCAACTGGATACATGTCCATTTTCAGTAGAGGCCCGGGGAGAAAAGCTCCAGAGAAAAAAAACTTACAAAAATTTAAAATGTAACAGAAATGATTACAAAAGGCATCGAAAGACAGAAATACAAAATTGAGTAAAAAAAAGTTTACATAAAAAAATAGAAGAAAAAAATTTAAAAAAATGGCTTAAATATTACATAAAAGGTAGAAAAATTGACTTAAATAGACAAATAAGGAAAATAGTAGTGGAGACTCAGAGACATTAGTATTTAAGTAAATATAGGTTAATATACAGAGTGTAGTATATAGAGGGTTTATTGGTAGGAATATAGTGGTTTTGGAGTGGAACAGTTAATTAAGGATAACAGTTAGTCAGGGTTGGTACAAGAGCATAACCAGAGGGGATTGAGGAAAAAGTTTTAGATTAAAGAGTGGGAGAGAAGTCTGAGATGTAAGATCATGTGGTTGTTGATTCCATACTTTACCAACATCGTTAGAGAATAAGGAGTCACAAGCTAAGTTTTTTGATAAGGTAGTATTAATCAACATTTTGTTAGAGGAGCGTAAATTTTTGAGGTTATTATATGGCGTAATGAGGGTAGAGAGAATTGGAGTATTGCTGGTTTGGTATAGGGTTTTATGAGCTATTGTAAGTTGGTTAAATCGTAGCTGATTAAGGAGTTCTAGCCAGCCCAGTTGTTTTAGATTCAGACAGTGATGAGTCCTGAAAGGTGAGTTTGTGGCAAATCTCGCTATATTGTTATATGATATAGCCAGTTTGCTGAGGTTATTTTTAGAAAGGTTAGTATATATGGGAGAAGCATAGAATAGGGTACAGATCAATTGGGTTCTAGCTATTGTGGTCCTAGCTTCTGATGTAAGGAAAGGTTTGATTCTGTAGAGGGATCCTAGTTTTCTGTTAATTGATTTTATTGTAGTATTTATGTGGGTGTCAAAGTTTAAGTGATTATCAATTGTAATTCCTAGGAGTTTGGTGGTGGGGTCAGGAGAAATATGGGTGCCATTATTGGATGTAAGAGTGAAATGTAGAGGGGTGGATATATGGGTAGGTGTAAAGAGTAAAAGTTTAGTTTTTTTCGGGTTGAGAAGACAACGGTTAGAGAACCATTGTTCTACAGTGCTGAAAGCTTTTTGTGTAAGAGAATGAAGTTCGGTCTGGGATGTGGCTGAACAAATTATAGTAGAGTCATCTGCATATTGAATGCAGGTAGAGAGTGGAGTGGATAGATGAAGGTCATTTATAAAACTGGAAAACAGTAGAGGGCCTAATCTGGAACCCTGAGGAACACCTAGTGAGATAGGAAGGAGATTCGAAAGATGATTTTGCCAGAGAACTGCCTGTTGTCTGTTTTCAAGGTAGGATGTAAACCAGTTCATAGCAAGAGTGTCAAATGAGAGGGACTTCAATATGTGTAGGAGGAGTTGGTGATTAACCAAGTCAAAGGCTTTAGATAGGTCAACAAAGAATGCAGAGGAAAGAATGTTATTGCTGCGATTTTTGTTGATACAGTTAGTGAAGGATAGCAAGGCTGTGGTGGTACTATGGAATGGACGGAAACCATGTTGACAGTTAGCTAGTAGATTGTGATGGAGAAGGTGGTTAAGTAATTGTTTGTGAATACATTTCTCCATTATTTTAGAAAGTGGAGAGAGGAGAGCTATGGGGCGATAGTTGGAGAAATCATTGGAGTTTCCACCTTTGTGAAGAGGAATAATGTAGGAAATTTTCTAAATAGATGGGATAGTGCCTTCCTTTAAGGTTCTGTTGATCAGTATGGAGATGGGATAAGCAATTGCTTTAGCTCATTTTTGCAGGAATTCTGCTGGGAGTTTATCAGCTGAGGGGGTAGTGGGTTTTAGATTTTGGATTAGGGAACAGATATAGGAAGTGGGTATTGGTTCTGGGTGGAATAATGGGGAGGAATGGTGTTAGGATTAGGCAGATTAGAGGTGTCAGGGGATAAATGGTTTGCAAGATTCAGTATAGAAATAGTAACGAAAGAGTTAAAGGTGTTGGCTGTTTGTGATGGGAAGTCAAGGTTGGAGCCTAGAGGATTAGGTGTGACAGTTTTGCTTGGGTATAGAAGTTTGTTAATACTAGTCCAAACTTTTTGTGGTTCTTTAAGGGAGGATTGTTGAAGTTGGAGATAGAAGTTCTTTTTATCTAGTAGGATGGCTTTTTTCATAGTATTTCTTTGTTATCTAAAGGTTTGGTGATCAATAGTATCCTTTGTGGTACGCCATTTAGCCCAAGATTTTTTTCTGCAAATGATTAGTTTCCTAGTATTATTTGAGAGCCATTGGGCTGGTTTAGTTTTGTTTCTAATAGCGCATATTGGGGCATGATGGTACAGGATTGCTAAGAAAGTGGTATTGAAGTATTCAACAGCTTTATTTATAGGGAGAGATTTTAGAGGTGACCAGTTACATTGTTTAAGTTCAGTTTGGAACAGTTCAGGGTCAAAATGTTTTTTGGTACGGGCTGTTCTGACACTAATAGGGATAGTTAGGCTTGTTTTATGTCTGATAATATATATTAGTGAATGGTCACTTAGGTCATCTGGAAGAGTTCCTGTTGTGTATCTTTGTCATGGGCTATTTGTAAGTATCCAATCTAAGGTGGTTTCTTTATTGTTAAGTTTATTTATTCTGGTGGGGGAGTTTATAGCTTGCGAGAAACCATACAGGTTGATCAGGGTGGTGAGGTTAGTGCAGCTGCATAAATTCCAGTCTATGTTAAAGTCACCAAGGACTATGGTTTCTTGAGGGAGGTTAGAAGAAAGCCAATTTAGAACGTATTCGAGTATACTGTGGTTATTTCCTGGGGGAAGATAGGAGCAGATGATGTTTATGGATTTGTGTGAGTTAATCTGTAGTTTAGAGATAATTATTTCTGCACTGTTATCTGAGGGTAGGTTAAGATTTAGACTGCTAATTTGTAGCTCTGCTTTGTAGAGAATTGCTACTCCTCCACCTTTTTTGTTTGTGCGGTCGCGATGAATTATGCTATAACCTGGGGGGATGATTTCATTGTCTTTAATTGTGGGTTTAAGCCATGTTTCTGATAAACAAAGGATGTCAAACTGATGTACATCTAGAAGGGCATGAACTAGAGGTATTTTGTTGCAGATACTATGCATGTTTAGATGGGCTATAGAGAGTGAATTGGAGGGTTTGTTTGAAAATAAGGGGATTGTTTTGTATTGGTTGCAGTTTGTGGTGAGTAGGGAAGGGTTTGGACCAGGGTTAGGATGAATGTCTCCATCTATTAGGGAGTGGAGTAATATAAAGTTGTTGAATTGGAAGGGCTTACAGTGGTAGTCAAATATTTTTTTATTATTTCAAATGGTATATTTGATGTGTATTACACTGTGATATTTAGCTAGAAAATAGCTGGGTTTGTATATGACATTAAGGAAGTTTGTAGAAACAGCTAGTGAAGGTGATAGAGTGTGTTTGGAAGGGAAGATAAGGGTAGAGAGTAGAGGTTGTTCATAGGAGGTTAAGAAGTACGTGGTAGTTAGAATAGGTAGGAAAGAGAACTACTAATATTTGGCATTGGAAAGACATAGTTGAGGAGAGTGCAGTAGGTGTTAGAGAGGTGGGAATTAAGAGTTGAGTCAGGAATTATAGGAAGGTAAAAGATGAGTGGCAGTGGGTGGAGTATATCTTCTGAGGGGATTAGAGATAAAGTATCAGTGGGTGTGTTTTAAGAGCTTGAGGTTGGATTAGAGATAAATTATTAGTGGGTGTGTTATAAGAGCTTGAGGCTGGGTGTGGCAGGATGATTATGTGATTGGAGTATGATAGTGGGGGTGTGTTTATGGAGGTATAAGTGTAGGACTGCTGGGGGTGGGTGGGAATTGGGGGCAGGGAAGGGGAGCGGAGTGAGCCCGAAGGGCGAACGGAGCGGTAGAGACAAGAGAGTGGACTACTGAGGTTGACAATCTATAGAGCAGGAGAATACAGCAGGTAAGTCAGAGAGTGAGAGAATGTAGTAATGGGTTAAGAGATTCATAAGAGGAAAGTACACTTTGTCAGAGGGTAAGAATGTGGTTGAATTGGAGGTAACCAAGGTCAAGGGAGGGAAGGTGGAAAAGAAATGTCAGATAAAAGCCTAAGTAAAAATATATATATATACATAAAGATAAAGATATAGATAGATTTATAGTGTGCTTAGCTGTGCTAGGATAAAGCTTACTGTTGAACATGGTCAAAGATGTGATAAGAGTAAGAGTTTTTCCTGTCACTGTAAAACTGTATAAATGTTTTATTTGTTACTATTATTTAATCAGACATAGCCTGATGATAACAGTTTTGCTGTTTTGCTTACAGTACAATTTTTTATAAATATAGAGACTTTGCCCTTGTTCTGGGAGATACAGATTGCTTTGCTTGGTCTCCCACAATCGTGTATGAGCAAAGAAATTTATGCTTTGCTGAATTCTGAGTCTTGTCTCATTTCAATACCCACATCCCTTATGGTGTGCATGCTACAGGTGGCTGAATCCCTACAGCACACTCTAAGGTTTCCTCAGAGATTCTAAGCACTGAAGAAACCAGACTACACTCTACTCCCACTAGACAGCAGACTTAACATTTCTAATTATAAAACACTAAAAAGAAGACAGAAGTGCAGAAAACAACCAAGTTACACCAAACAGCAAACACTTAGATACAAGCAGAAGTGCCCAACTCAGCAGTTGAATATAGTGGCAACATCAGCAGACTAGCCGAAATAAGTAGATAAAAGTGCAAAAACTCTGTAAATAATTCATAAATATAATAGCAGCATTTGTGTATTTTAAGAAGAAATGCAGTACAGCACTGCACTATGGACAACTATGGATGGGTGTAGATTCAGCTCATCAGTTAAATACAGTGGCAAAACAACAATGGTTAGCCAGCTTTGTAAGCCTTACAGGCAGAAAAAAATATTAAACAAGCAAGACAGTCCACTTGTCAATCACAATAAATACACACTAAGTTTTCTTCAGTGATTCTCAGCACAGAAGAGACCAGACTACTCTCTGCAACCAATATAAAGCAGAGCTAACTTTTCTAACATTAAACCGCTAAAAAGAAGTCCAAAATACAGTAAATAACTAAGGCCCCCCAAACAGCAAATACTTGGAAGCATGTAGAACTCAACAGTTAATACAGAGACAAAACAACAGCACTTTAAAGTATTGTAGATAATAGTGCAACACCTCAGCGTGTAATGCACAAATATAATGGCAGTATTTGTATATTTCACAATAAAGTGCAACACAGCAATGCAGAGTACTTATTTAGGTGTGGATGTGGGTGGATCTGCATTTAGCACAACAGTTAAATACAGTAGCAGAAAGAACAGCAGCACATTAATGTAGTTAAAAGTGCAAATATTCAGCAGCTAATGCACAGATATATCAGTGGCACTTGTATATTTCAAGATAACATACACAACAACAATGTGGAGTACTTATCTAACAGTGGACTGATCTGGGTTCAGCAGAAATTCTCAGCAATTAATGTGGTCACCCAGTATTTGTAAGCCTTTGTATTATACTCTCCGTACTGTACCCATTCCCTTGTTGTAAGCTTGTATAATATATTTGGAATACTGTACCCAGCCCCTTGTTGTAAGCCTTTATAATGTATTCAGCATACTGTTCCCAGCCCCTTGTTCTAAGCCTTTATAATATATTCTGCATACTGTACCCAGCCCCTTGTTGTCCGCCTTTATAATATATTCTGCATACTGTACCCAGATCCTTGTTACACTTTCCATTTGAATATTTATTGTATGGAAAACATCCATCTGACTCCTTACTTTTCCCATTTAAATGAACACTTCAAAGCAATCTTGTAATTGGTTCCTGATGCTCCCACCTTTCAGTGTAATTAACAACACTAAGAGAGTTTTCTATCAGAACAGTGTTTCTGTGGTAACATTTGAAGCAGTTTGTTGCAAAGGATCTTCTTTCAGACATATAATGTTTCCCATTGATGTTTTGTGAAAAAAAATAATATGTTTGCATTG
This sequence comes from Protopterus annectens, assembly GCF_019279795.1. Classification (NCBI taxonomy): domain Eukaryota; kingdom Metazoa; phylum Chordata; order Ceratodontiformes; family Protopteridae; genus Protopterus; species Protopterus annectens. The sequence goes on from NC_056729.1 coordinate 33,846,182, forward strand.
CAGCCATTTTTTTATGTATAATATGAATGTTGGAGTGAAACTGAGAAAGAAAGTATTATGGCTTTCTTTGTTCTGCTACTGTTAAATCTTACTATTGTATGAGAAGTACTAGCATTATCATTTTAGAATCCTGGTACACTGTTGGAAACTCAAACAATCTGGAAATATATAGCTGATTGATAAGTATATTTCTTGGCATTTTAACCTTTCAGAGCTCTGCTTTGTCTTAATTTTGCCTGACTGAATCATTTTTTGCCTGACTGAATTATTTTATATATTTTCTGGCATTGTTTTCTGTTTCTCATCTGTCCTGAAACCGTTTTTCCCTCCCTGCCACCCTATTCTTGTGGTGTTGTTATAGTTGGTGGCTTTGCAGTTGCCCGCCCCTACTGTAAATTTGATCTGGGACACCCCTCCCAGTCTAGTGTTCACTCTACTTAATACAGAGAGAACATCTGAGAAGGCTAACCCACTTAGGTTCTTATCCTTGAATTATCTTCTGCTCCTCCTTCCTCTCTCTTTGCATTTTACTAACAAAAAAATTACACTTAATTTATCTGCTTTTACTGTATTTGTGTTTCATCCTACTTTATTACTTTATTTTGCTTTTGCCTCTTCTTAAAAGTACTCAATTGTATTTATTCTACTGCATTTATTACTGCTTGGTAGTAGCCTGATTAAATTGTAACTGTTATTCTAAGCCTTTTGGTTTAAGCACTTGGGCTTCAGACCAGTTGCTTTACATTAAGAAGGTTTGTGGTCTGCACTGTTGTGGCAGGACAGGTAGCTTACATCATTCTAAGTTGGGAATTGCTGAATGAAGGCTTACTGTCTGTTTGCTGTAGCATAGACTATATTCAGGGCTGCTGAATCTAGCTTTGTTTCTATAACTTGAGCACTAATCCAGTTCATCTTTTTTGGAGAAGGTTCCCCTGCACCTTAGTGGCGGGAGTGTGCAGTTAGAACTTGTCTGATTGAAGACTGCTGGAATAGGGCTCAGTTTTGAGCTTTTTTACTGGTTAATTGGGTAATTGGTTTAAATCAGTTTGCTTGTTTTCTATTGTTTTATATATATATATATATATATATATATATATATATATAAATTGCACTTTATTCATCTGCTTTTACTGTAGTTGTGCTTCTTCCTACTTTAAACTTTATTTTGCTTTTGCTGCCTGTTCTTAAAAGTACTTAATTGCATTTATTCTGCTGCATTTATTACTGCTTGTTAGTAGCCTGATTGAATTGTAACTGTTATTCTAAGCCTTTGGTTTAAGCACTTGGGCTTCAGACCAGTTATTTTACATTAAGAAGGTTTGTGGTCTGCACTGTTGTGGCAGGACAGGTATTTTACATCCTTCTAAGTTGGGAGTTGCTGATTGAAGGCTTTACTGTCTGTTATTCTAAATGTGTATTAGTTCTGGTTTAAGCACTTGGGCTTCAGGTCAGTTATTTTACATTAAGAAGGTGTGGTCTGCACTCTTGTGGGAGGAGAGGGTAGATTCTGCCATTCTGAGCTGGGAGTTTCTGGTTAAAGGCTTATTATGCCTGCTTATTTGAACTGTTTCTTTATGAAATTGGTACACCTTGTTTGCTGTAGCTTAGATTAGATTCAGACCCGCCAAATCTAGCTTTGTATAACTTGAGCACTAATCCATGCCATCTCTTTTTTAGAGAAGCTACCCCTGCACCCTAGTGGCAGGAGTGTGCAGTTAGAATTTGTCTGTTCGAAGACTGCTGAAACAGGGCTCAATTTTTAGCTTTTTATTGGTTAATTGGGTAATTTGTTTAAATCAGTTTGCTCATTTGCTACTGTTGTATTAAAAAAAAAAACACTTTATGCATCGCCGCTTAGCTAGGGTTAAACTATTCCCTGTGCCATAAAGTCTGCTCTTCAAAATTTCCATTCAAACTAGCCAGTTTTTTAGTTTTAGCACTCAAATCTGTTTCTTTGAGCTCAGCACTTGTTTAGAACTCATTGTAAGCATTAAATAAGCTGCAAATTACTACAGCACTCAACTTTCCTCACTTGTCTAGAGGAAAACGGTTTTTAGTACTTAATAAATAAGCACCTATCCAGGCATGTCTAAAGGTCAGCTCCCAGTGTTTTTTCCTGTCTACCTGATGAATCTGGGCATCTTGGGGTAATGCAGCAATTGCCTCATGTGCACAGACAACCCTCTCCTCCTACCACCCAACACTACAACCTGTGAGAGATGCACTTATATAGCCAAACTGGAAGCAAAGCTCTCTTCACCCAAGACTGGACTAGACAGTCAAGAGGAGAAGGTAAACACTTGCACCACACCATACTCATCACATAGTCCCACAAAACACACAACACCAAAGCACACACATAGAAACACAAAATGCACACCTATATTCACGGATGCTCTCAGTAAAAATCTGCTCAAACAATAGAGACCTCCAAAGCAGCAGCACGAGCAGCCTCCACCCCCCAACACAACCCAAATGACACATAGCCCACAAACTCAGTATGCCACTCAACCACAGCCCATAAGGCATAACAATGTACCCAACACTCTAGTCATAGGTGACTCTATAGTCAGGCACACTGATGTTCCACTCACCAAGCTAAACAAGGAGAAAGTTACTGTCAGCTGCCTGTCGGGTCTCAGGATCCGCCACATAACACACACACTCAGTTCACTCCACGACAAGTACAAATATGACTCTGTCTTTGTCCATGTTGGTGTGAATGACCTGAGATGTACCTCCCTGGACTACATAAAAAGAGACATGGAGGAGCTCTCCGATCTTGTAGCCCAGGCAGGTATGACCCTAGCCGTGAGTAGCATCTTGCCATCACCCAGAATGATACCACAGTACAAGGACAAAATGATTGACTTCAACAATTGGCTAAACCTCTGGTGTCATTCTAAAGGGATCCAGTATCTGTCTGCCTGGGATGACATGATCGACAGACGACGATACTTTGCCAGAGATGGCCTGCACCTGTCGCCCTTGGGATTCCGGATACTGGCAAAGGCTCTTGCCACCCCTATAGTGCCTTTTTTAGACAAGGTTCAAATGGCAAATTCACCACCGCAGCAGGTACAAGCAAGCAAAATTTGAGGGTAATGCTTCTCAATGCTAGAAGTCTAAACCTCAAAATGCACTCACTCGAGGCAGTCCTTAAAATGGAGAACATCGACATCTGTGCAGTGACAGAGACCTGGTTCAAGGCTGCAGAGAGCACCTTTGCATTACCAGGCTATAATTCATACCACACCTTTTGGCCACTTAACCTGGACCAAAACACTAAAGGCAGAGGCATGTCCATATTCATTAAGGATATCCACACCTCCAGGCTAGTTGCTCAGCGTAATGCATCCAAGATTATCTAAGTGCAACTAACTCTGGGCAAGACCGCAATCCAAACTGTAGCTTGATACAGATCCCCCACCATGCCCCATGATTCCCACACCTCATTTCTTGATACACTGGAAAATATTCGGGTACAACCCAACACCCTAATAATGGGTGATTTTAACTACCCCACCATTAACTGGAAATACTACTCATGTACCTCAACGCTTTCTGGAATTCATAAATTCCAGTGCCTTGGATCAACTTATCCACACCCCTACCAGGGGCAGCAATATCTTAGACCTGGTCATTACCAACATAGGCAACCAGAGTTCCACACCAAAGGTCAGTTCCTAGTTGGTCAGATCCTACCACAAGCAAATCACCCTAGACATCCACATCCCCCCCCCCAATAGGGAAACCACAGTAAAAAATTTCTCCAGAGCCAACTTCATGCTTTTTAAGACAGAAGTGGCAAACTTCACGACACCCATGCAGACGGACAGTAGAGGTATGACTGCTGAATCCTACACAGATGCACTTTATAAGCACTTACACAAGTGCATGGATCGTGCTATCCCCAACAGAACCAAGATGCTATCCTCCAAAAAAAGGAAGTCAATCTGGTGGTCCCCTGCCATAAACAAACTCTACAACAGAAGAAAGAAACTGTTGGAAAAAAGAGTAAAATCCCATGATTGGAGTAACTCCCTGGTCAGCCTCAGTAAGAAGCTGAGATCCCTCATAAAATCCTCCAAAGGTAGTTATGAAAACAAAATCGCCACTGATTCTAAAGACAACCACAAAGCATTCTATAGCTATGCCAGGAATCTCAATGGCAACACTCAGATCTGCTCTCATTTACAGCACAATGGCACTAAATGTACAGAACCATCTGATATTGCCAACATCCTGGCAGATAGGTTCAGTGCTAACTTTACCCCCCTCTCACCCCCTAAAGGGCCCATCTCTATACCGGAAGAATGCAGCGTTCCTGTAATCACGACTGCACAGGTAAAAAACACACAATCCAAAGCCAAGAACACAGCATCCATGGGACCTGACAACATCCCAGGGTGCGTTCTACATGAACTACAGAATGAACTGGCACCCCCCCAAGTACCATGTTCACTCATAGCCTCACCTCAGGCTTTGTGCTCACTGAATGGTGCACAGCGACGGTTATCCCACTCCCCATAGGGGAGTCACCACGGACCCCGGAAACTACCGCCCCATTAGCCTGACGAGTCTGGTCTGCAAGGCATGGAATGTATCATCATGGAACTTATAAACAAAGACATTGGCAATCTCCAAACTCTGGACCCCACCCAGTTTGGGTTTGTAAAAGGCAGATCATGCCTCCTAAACCTGATAGACTTCTTTGGAGCAGTCACCAAAGCCGTAGACGAGGGTAAGGTGGTTCACACAGCCTATCTAGATCTCACCAAGGATTTCTACACCATCCCCCACTCTGGAATTGTAGATAAACACACTAAACTATGTATAAATTCCTATGTCACAAGATGGGTTGCCAACTGGCTGGCTGACAGAACCCACACTGTGAAAGTAGCAGACTCCAAGTCCAACTTCAGACCAGTAACAAGTAGAGTACCACAGGATCGGTCCTGGATCCTCTCCTGCTTGGTATCTACTTCTCTGAAGTACAGGCTAACACAGAAGGTCTTTGGCTAACGAAGTTCGCAGATGACTGCAAACTAGGAGTCATAATCGAAACTCCTAATGATGTGGCCATCCTACAAAAGGGCCTCACTGACACAGATGGCTGATGTCAAAGCCATGGCCTCAAGCTCAATGCCAAAAAGTGCATTGTCATCCCCTTTGGTAAAAACTCTGTACCCATAAACTGCCACATAGGCGGTAGTCTACTTAACACCGAAAGTATTATAAGAGACTTTGGGACACAGGTGGTCAGTAGTCTCTCCTTTGATAATCACATTGCCACAGTAGTCAGGAAATCCTTCTACGTGACACACTTCATCACAAAAGGTTTCTCATCCAGGAAAAAAGAGGTCATTGTTCCCCTCTAATCATCACTCATTAGATCCATTATATAGTACAACGACCCTTTTGGTATGTACCTCACAAGATTTCTACAATAACTGGAAAGGCAGCAGAAATACCTGACAAAGAGGATTACTGGCCTCAAACAGATGCCTTACACAGACTGTCTCAAAAAACTCCAGCTTTACTCCATTGCATATCGCCTACTCAGAGGCGGTCTCTGCCTAACATACAACGCTATGTCAAACCCAGAGCTGTTGGACATGCTCCACTTAAAGAAATCCCAATCCTTCCGAGCTACACGCTCTAGGGACCTAAACCTTGTCACCACAATAAACATAACATGCAGGAGGGATAGATTCCTATCCCAGAGACTTCCTATACTCTGGAATAAACTATCTATCTATATCAAACAAAGCTCCCCATTAGCACTCTTCAAGAAAAATCTTGATGATTGGATGGAAAATAGGAAATTTACCCCGGGGATCACTTCTATGGCTCTGCTCGACAGGGGCACAGGAAAATACTTTTCTTGGGTGGCGTAAGGCAGGGTACCTTTTTGGCTAGGCTTATATAGGCAATAGGGCCAATAGCCTAATACCTACCTATGATCCTATGAACTTTTAAAAATGTGCAACATTGGGTATCTGGGTGGTACAGTCGGTCAGTGCTTAAGGCTTCTGCCTCACACCTATAGGGTCTCAGTTCATTCTTGACCTCTGGTTACTATGTCTGTAGAATGCTTACCTGTTTTTTTTTTCATGCCCACATGGCCTTTCTCCCAGTAGTCTGTGTGTGCTGTTTACACCTCCCAGAAATGCACTAGATGTTAAGTTGTCAATCTCGCCTTCATTCTTGCTGGATGGGTTCGGAGCCGATCCTCGGCTCCGACTCGGCACTAGCTTTAGCTCGAGAACTCCTTTTACCAGCTCGAGGCAACCCTATATCCCATGATGCAAGGCGGAACTACCTCAGATCTCGTTTGCCGCTTAGCGAAAGAGGTCTCCTTTGCCAGCTGAGGTAAGTTTTTTCTTGTTAAAGAAGAAAAAAGTTAGTTAGGGGTTTTATTTCCCTTCAGTGTTAGGTTAGCCTGTATCTAGTACAGCCCACCCTATTCCCTTCCTTTTTAAATTTTTAAAATAGTTTTTTCAGTTAAAGTTTTAGTCAGGCCTAGTTCCCCAAGTTATTCCCTTCCTGTGTGTCTGTGTAGGGATTAAGTTGTGTGTTTGTGGGGACTGTGTGTGTATATCCTTTTAGGATGTCTAGGGAAGGCAAGGTCTCAGGCTTCAAGAAGTGTGACCAGTGCTGTCAGAAAATGTCCCTGACAGACGGTCACACTTCTTGTGTGTATTGCCTGGGGCCTTTGCACCTGCAGGACTCCTGTGCGTTGTGTCATGCCTTTAGCCAGAGAGTCCTGCAGGAAAGGAGGAACAAATTGATCCTCCGAGGTTTGTTAAAACCTGAAGGTTCTCCTCCTAAGCAAGGGGCAGGAAAACCTCTTAAGCCACCGAAGGCTCAGGCTACAGTGTCCAAGCCTCCTCCGGTGGCTCCGGCACCGTCGGAGCCGATATCGGCTCCGGCTGGAGCCGATACTTCTTCTGCTAGAGTAGTGTGTTCGGTGCCGGCCGGCTCCGATACCCAGACTACTGTTGCCTTGTCGGCTCCGGCTGGAGCCGACACTTTATCCAGCATCGGAGCCGAGATCCTCGGCTCCATCTGGGGTTCAAGGGACTTCGGCTCCGATGGCTCCGGCCCGTAAGAGATCCCGGTCCCCTTCGATACTAAGTATTCACTCGGCTCCGGGGTCTCCTCTTTTGTCGGAGCGGAGCCATCGGAGCCGATCTTCGAGATCTTCCAGGCTGTCTGACCACGATTTGGAGAGGGTGGTAAGCAGGCTGTTGAAATCTCAGGCACTGGCCCAAATGCTTCATAGCCCGTCTCAACAGACTTCGGCTATAGCCCCGATTCTTGAGATTCCTCCTCCGACTCCACACCAGAGTTCGGAGCCGGAGCTTCTTGGGACAGCGACTGTTTCGATGCCGGAGCCGATACATCCTTCGGCTCCGTCATCCACGGCTCCGATCTCCTCCTTGAGACTTTCCTTGGAGGGATCCGGTCGTCGGGTTTCCACTGTCGGCTCCGGGGGGGCTAGTGGCATCGGACCCTTGTCTGACCCCGCTCTCCCTCTCGGAGCTTCGGCTTTGGTAAGCTCGGCGCCGACATCGGCCTCGGAGCCTTCTCTCTCTTTGGAGCCGACCATTCCTGTTTCTTCGGAGCGGGTGTGTTCAGGTCTCCCGGGGAGAGGAGCCTTTGAGGTGATGAGGAGTGTCCTGGCCTCTGAGCCTGGTCAACGGTCTATCCCTCTAGCTCCTCCCTCATCAGTGCCTGCAGATGCCTCTTGCCAGCCTCTTGCTCCCAGGCCCAGGGATCCATCGCCCCAGGTTTCCCCACTGGGAATTTCCTCCTCTTCCGAGGTTTCTCCTGACCCTGCAGGGGAACCCCCTCGGAAGAGGACGTGTAAGAGGAAACACACAGACTCCCCTGAGTCTACTACATCAGATACCGACTTAGATGAGTCGGAGGGTTCCCCACGGTCCCCTCTGAGGATGTCTCATTTTCAGACATCCTTGAGCTCCTCAAACAGAGGGGAAATTGGCCTCCATTGACCCCTCCGAGGATGAGTCGGTATACCTGGAGGCTTTGGATCCCGACCCTCCACCTCCTGGGTGTCTCCGCCTTCGACCCACTCATGCAGGTAGTGGCTCGGAAGGCGTGGCTCCAGATTCTGTGGAACCTGTCCCCAGGAGACCATCCAAGTTCATCACGGCCCCTTCGGACAAACAGTTCCTGTCCAAAGGTGTCTCTGTGGATGCTATGGTGGTGGCGGCAGCCACTAAGAAGGAACTGGCGGATCCTTCAGTACCTGTCCATCCTCCTAATAAGGATTCTAGGACCATGGACAGGTATGGAAAGCGGATGTTTTCTTCAGCGACCTTTGCTATGCGTTCGCTGAATTACCTTTGTCACTTCACCAGGCTTCAGAGATATTCTCAAGGAACTGGGAGAAGTAGTCCAGGATCCTTCAGCTGCTGGGGCTCAGGAAAAGATTGCCTCTCAGCTAGCTATCCTGAATTCAATATCTAACTCCTCCATGCGGCTCATATCTTATGCAGCCGATGGAGCAGCAGGGCCGCAGGCACAGGTGTTGCTCTTAGACGCCAAGCCTGGATGCGGCTGTGTAATTTTGCGGACCCCTTTAAGGCGTCCTTCACCAACACCCCCTTTGACGGTTCGGCTTTGTTCGGACCTCAGGTGAAGGATACTTTGACCAGATGTGAACAGGACGGTAAAACTCTTTCTGCCGTTGGAGTCCAGTTTTCCACTCCTTCTAGACCATATCCCAAGGGTCAGAAGGGGAAGATGTGGTTCCGTAAAGCCCAAGGAGCTACACGGACACACGTGGTCAGTTTACCCCAGAGGCAGAGAGGTTAACAATAATAGACGCCGCCCTAGAGGCAGGGGGGGTCCTCAGAACCAGGGCAACAGGGAGCCTCTTCCTGAGAAGCCCTTTCAGCATCCCTGAGGTGTTGCCCGACTGTCCACCCTTGGAGGCAGTCGGGGAAGAATTTCGCTGTACCCAGTAGCCTGGCAATCCCTATCACAAGAGAAGTGGGTACAGTCGATTATATCCGAGGGTTACAAAATCCCTTCCAAAGGTTTCCCGTACCTCTACAATCCCTTCCAGACATCTCACCCGGTCAAAGGGATTTGGCAAAACAGGAAGTTTCAAAACTCCTGGGAAAAGAGCCATCCAAACAGTGCCGGCAGACCAAGTAGGATCCGGCTTCTACTCAAGATTCTTTTTTGTCCCCAAAAGGACAGCAAATTGTTGACACATACTAGACCTAAGCACACTAAGCAAGTCTGTCAAAAGGCAAGATTCCGGATGGTCACGCTGCAATCCATTCTGCCCTTTCTGGGCAAGGACAACTGGATGTGCTCGATAGACCTTCAGGATGCGTACTATCATATAAAGATTCACAGACGCTCCAGAAGGTTTCTCCGCTTTCGGCTGGCAGCCAGTCATTACCAATTCAGAGCACTGCCCTTTGGCCTCACTTCAGCCCCCAGAGTGTTCACCAAATGCATGGCAGTGGTCACAGCTCACCTGAGACGTCGAGGATTCCAAGTGTTTCCTTATTTGGACAACTGGCTCCTCTCCGCCACCTCCAAGGATCAGCTTCTTCGGTCCAGAGACTACACCTTACAGCTTTGCAAGAGTGTAGGGATTTCGGTGAATTTCGAAAAATCCTCTCTGCTGCCTTGCCAATGTATCACCTTTATAGGCGCAGAGTTAGATACCGTCAAAAGGTTAGCCAGGCTAACAAATCAAAGGATTCTGGACATCCAGAAATTTGTTCAGATTCTGTTACAAAGCAACAAGGTCAAAGCCAGGTTTGTCTTGAAAGTTCTAGGCCTAATGGCTGCAGCCATTGTTCTTCTTCCACTGGCTCGCTTCCACATGCGTCTCCTGCAGTGGATGTTGTTCACGCAGTGGTCGTACCACAATCTGCCCATGAGACACGAGATCTTAGTGACACAATCTTGCAGGGCTCATCTACAATGGTGGATATCTTCCCCTCTTCTTCATCAGGGCCGACCCTTTGTTCCCCCTCCTCCAGTTGCCACAGTCACCACGGATGCCTCTCTGATCGGGTGGGGGGGGGCATTATCAGGGCAGGATGGTCCACGGGACGTGGCAACCCATAGAATACCACCTGCACATAAATGTCCTGGAGATGAGAGCAGTGCTTTTAACGTTGCAAGCCCTCGACGACTTTCTTCCCACAGGGACTATTGCAGTACAGACGGACAACATGTCCGTGGTCTGGTACATCAACAAACAGGGCGGAACCAGGTCCTATCCCTTATGTCGAAGCTCTCAGACTTTGGCAATGGGCGATCTCTTCTCAGCGGTTTCTGATAGCAACGCACATCCCCGGCAGGTCCAACCTATTGGCGGACAGGCTAAGCAGATCTATTCTGATGCCTCACGAGTGGTCTCTCAATCAGTCTGTAGTGGATCAGATTTTTCTGAAGTGGGGCACCCTTGTTGCGATCTTTTCGCTACCCCTCAAAACAGCAAGTGCCCAGATTACTTCACACTATTTCCTCTTCCAGGCCAACCCTTGAGAGACTCTCTAACCCAGGATTGGCCTCGGGGACTTCTTTATGCTTTTCCTCCTTTTCCATTGATTCCACAAGTCATTCAGAAAGCCACCGTTCTGAGAGCCAAATTGATCCTCATTGCTCCATATTGGCCTCGACAAATTTGGTTTCCGTCTCTACACCATCACCTTCTGGTGCAGCCCTGGCATCTGGACCCAGTTCCGGATCTTTTGATCCACCAGTCGGGTCATCAGCACCGGGCCATTCATTCTCTCAACCTCACTGCTTGGTTGCTCCACTTCCTTCCCTAGCCAGGCTACCAATGATTTCTGACTCAGTCAGAGACATTTTAGTATCTTCTTTAAAGTCATCCACTAGAACTGTTTATGCAAGCAAGTGGCGACGTTTTTCTATTTGGGCAAACGCCAGAAATATTGATCCTTTCACCGCTCCTATACATTCTGTTTTGGATTTCCTGGCGGAGGTTTTTCATTCGGGATCTTCATCATCTACAGTCAAAGTACAACTGGCTGCTATTTCCAAATTTCATGTTGGCTTGCAGGACAATAACATCATGTCTCATAGGTTATGCAAAGCCTTTTTGAGAGGAGTTTTTCTCCTAAAACCGCCTGTGAAACATCCTCCTCCGCAATGGGATCTGAACTTAATGTTGGCATCCCTAATTCTACCTCCATTCGAACCGTCTGCTACGTGTTCTTTAAAGTTGTTGACATGGAAAACTATATTTTTGCTGGCCGTTACTTCTGCAAGAAGAGTTTCTGAGATTCAGGCCCTCTGTATTCGTTCACCTTATCTGGTGTTTCATAAGGATAGGGTTTCGCTCAGAACTAACCCTTCCTTTCTTCCCAAGGTTGTATCTCAAGCCAATATTAACCAATCTATTGATCTACCAGTTTTCTTTCCTAACTATTCTGACAGAGCTGAACAGAAGCTGCATTTTTTGGATGTTCATCGCCAGCTCAGGTACTACTTACATAGGACTAAACAACTTAGAAAATCAGACCAATTGTTTGTCTCCTATGCAGAAAACAGGTTAGGTCTTCCAGTATCTAAAGTGACCTTATCTAGATGGTTGACTTCCACCATTTCCTATGTGTACTCTCTAAGGGGCAAACAACTATCTTCTAAGCCAAAAGCACATTCAACCAGGAGTCTATCCACTTCTGTAGCCTTTCAGGATAGACTTCCCATTGACACTATTTGTGCAGCAGCTACTTGGGCCACGCCTCATACCTTTGTGTCTCATTACAAGTTGGATTTGGCCTCCAGAGATAGGGCCAGTTTTGGTTCCACTGTTCTCAAGAGTCTGTTCCATTGAGCCACCCGGGATACAGGTGCTAGGGACGCGGTCCCATCCAGCAAGAATGAAGGCGAGATTGACAACTTAACATTTAGAAGTTATGTACCTACCATAACGTTCCATGTTAGTTGTCTTCTCTCGCCTTCTTTCTTGCGTCCCTCCCTCCTTCCCCCTGGCCTGGACAGATCTTGGAGAGTTCCTATTAGATTGCTTCCTCTGGAGCATTGTTATGAGGACTTCTTTTAGGAACCACGGTTCCTAACTATATTAGGATAAGTCTTTAGCAGGGTTAGTTAGCTGCCAAACGAGATCTGAGGTAGTTCCGCCTTGCATCATGGGATATAGGGTTGCCTCGAGCTGGTAAAAGGAGTTCTCGAGCTAAAGCTAGTGCCGAGTCGGAGCCGAGGATCGGCTCCGAACCCATCCAGCAAGAAAGAAGGCGAGAGAAGGCAACTAACATGGAACGTTATGGTAGGTACATAACTTCTAATTAGTTAGCATCTATGAATTTTTCCATATTGTAAATATGTTGCCCTTGTTGCCTGATTTATGGCTGAAAGGGTTTTGCAAGTGATATTGGCATGTGTAGATCCAAGTTCCAGTACTTCCTGATAATGATGATGTATTTGTTAGGTAACAAGTAATTTCGCCTTGAGCTGTGTAGCATTTAAGTCCTACACAGAAGACTGTGGTGAGGCAGTAAACATTTGGTCTTGTGCCTTATACTAATATCCTTTCTGTACTCTGTCGACTGGGTTACCTTCCACCACTATTTTTGCCTTTGCCTAGAGTTCTTGCAAAAAAGTTGACAGTTATGGTTAAACATTTACTCTGAGGGAACTCAAGCATGTGTAATGCCCAGTACATATATCACATATTTTCAGATATACTTGCCCTACAGAAATTACATTGAATGGTAGCACTCAGAGATTTGTTTGGATTATTACCCAGAAAGAGAAAAAATTCAATCAGCTTGCTACAAAACAAAAAAAATTTTGGTTTCATTTAAATATGCATAAAGTCAGCAATTTTTTTTTTTTTTAACTTTTTATTCACCTCTGTTTATAGTAAATTACTAATTACTACTACATACATATATTCTATGTGCCTTCCTTTGCCCATAACCCCTTATTATATATACTACTATGTCAGGAGGAAGATGAGAATTTATCAATATCACTGATGGGATGTTAGGACACACATATAATTCTGACTGAAATGTAAACTTTAAAAAAAAAAACTCCAATGATTTAAATTATTTTATTTCATGTATTAATGTATGTGATTGATTGAATTGATTTTCATAGCCACCCCGTCTTGTTGGCCCTTGTTGGCCACACCCATGGCATCCATCTCCTGCAGTCCCCTGCAGCCCCTGTAGTTTTGCACCCAGACATAAGCCATTTTATTGTGTGCCTTTATTTATTTATGTCAGCTGCGTATGTGAACTGATCCAAATACCCTTTTCAGTCAAGACCCAGGCCATATTGCATATGCACATTAAAATAACATTTATTGTAAACTTTTTAACACAGGACAGAACAGTTATTAAAGAAACATTCAAATTACAGCAGTGTAGTTTAAACAGTGAACACAGTTTTAAGTCATGAGCATAGTTTTATAACTAATAGACGTATAAGCCAGTCAGCCAATAAAATTAATTGTCGGAGCTGAACAAGTAAATCAGCTAATAAGATATTTACAAAACATAATACATATTAAGGAAAATATTTATATGAAAGATTAAATGATATGAGTATAAATGTACAGCTGTTTTTAAGAGATAGAGACTATGTGAGAGAGTAAAGACGTACAAATACAGAATATCAAGAGAAGAAAAAAATCAAGAGACTATGAACATATAAATATAGCAATATACAGTAGTGTAGAGTAAATAAAGGGATTTGTAGTTGATTTTAGGAATAGATAAGTCAAAAATAAAGTCTGGGATTCAGAAAACTGGTAGCACAACTGCAATGTGAAAAATAGAGTGATCAGAGTTGCACATTGAGATTCGACAGTAATCAGATTTACTGTAGCAGCAATTTAGCATGTACCTGCCGGGGCAGTGCTGCAGAAGGAGGCAATTCACTTGTGAAAGTACTGCTGTAGCAGATCAAGTGACTTAAGCCCAGTAATGTACCCATGATGAATTGCACAGCCTAAGAAGTTAAAAGTAGGTAGCAGACACAGTATGGCAAATGCCTTTGAGGCATGCCACAGGGTGACACCAGACCACATACACTTCTCAGCCATCCAGAATTTCACAGAATGTTCAGATTTTTGCCTCATATTTTTGGTCTGTTTCTCATAAAATTTGTGGTTTTCTGAGAAATCATTGAGGCATGAAGTTACTATATAATGACAGACATTTCAGTTTCAAACTTCATATCATTCAGAAACACATTCTACTACAAAATGTGTTGTTCTCTCAACTTTCTAAGTGTATAAAAGCAATAGTTAAAATCTGTCCCAAATTTTGGGCCTTTGTCCCCCATTAGTTCTGGCTTAGTCTAAATTTCTTATGCCAAGAGGTTGGCATAACGCACCCCAGCAGAAATACACATATGACACATAATCCCTGTAGAAATATTGCATCCTGACAAATGTAAAGCCAAATCTATTATTACACAACAGCCAGACATTTGCATGCCTGTGGTATGACAAGGTTAACTGGAACAGTCATGGGCAGTGAAATCAGCAGTCATCCAGTATGACATTAGGCTGAGAAGGTGTATTATGCGGTAACCTGCATGCTGGTCACAGAGGCATGAGATGTTGAATGATGACAACTGGAAATGTACTACAACAGAGACCTTATATCCCTAATTACAGTGTTTCATCCAATGTGTGGCCATTCTGTAGTACAAAGTCGCTGTTAGGAATACCTGGCGATACAAACAGTAGCTTGCATACAACTGCATTTGCAAGTTATATGACAAATAAAGGAAAGCAAAATTGTATGCAGTGGTGAAATTATATAGCAGCTTTGCAAGCCTGTGCAGCTAAGCAGGTGACAGAGATGTACAGATGTGTAATTAATTCAGTATACATATCCTGATACCTGGACTGGCATACTTGCCTCTTTTGGAAAATCATTCTCTTTTCCTAATGCTAAAAACACAGCATACCTGTGAACATTAATAACTGCTTATAGGTGTATAGTAAGGTCTAATTTTGTAAAACAAATTATCTATTAGTGATATGAATTATAGAATTCAGACTGTTCATTCCTAACCTCTTCTTCCCATTGGTGGAAAAGGTCATTCTGTGCCTCTTCGGGTCACTGAACCAATGTTGTCTCTAATCGCCAGAGCAGATGATGCCCACGGTATCGTTCACTGTGTTGTTAGGGCAGTGTCAAGCACCAGCCTGGTACTCTGGGCTTTCATATGAATCTCCAGCAGGTGCTCCTGATGTTACAGATGCAGCAAGTGGAGAAAGTTCTTCATTTCCCTGCTACACCACATGGGAGCCCTTCCAGATGCCATAGACACCTGCCAGGATAATTCTTGGAGGAAATGGTAGCTTTTTTATTTCAACCATTGCAGAAACCACATGATGCACATTGATGGGTAGCACAGCATAGCCCAATGGAAATGTGCATTAGCATGGTCACAGCAGACATGAGTGGGAGAGCAGATATGCACCCATAACAAATGTCAGCATACCTGCCAATATATGTAGTGTAGTATATATAGTAAAGCAGCATGTGAACACTCTGCAAATCATGGCACCAGCATGCCATTGCACCCACTATAGGCATCTGACTGAGTTGCAGAAAGCCTGTGGGCATATGCTTGCAATGGTGCTGTGCAGGCATGAACATAATGTATCACAGCCTACTATGTGTCTGCTTGGGCAGTCACAAGAGCATCACTATAATGCAACACTAATGATGTGCTTTGCTAACTGTGTGATTCAGAAATACTTCCCCCACATTACTTCAGTAGCATAATTGCTCCACTTTTAGTTTAGTATTAGCATGATAAAAGCCACCATTGCCATTGCAGTGCTCAGCACAATGCTGGCTTTTCTAGAGTATAGTAAGAACTTTAAACTGAAACTATTAGAGTGCTCTACACTGTAAAAAAAAAAAAAAAAAAAAAAAAAAAAAAAACAGCAACAGTGGTAGGCGTACCCAGGCCAGGAGCTGGTGAAAATGTTGAACGGATGTCTTTATCTTATTTGGGGAAGATGTTGCTGAACAACTACCTACAGACAGTGGGATGGACAACACGGGTATTGGAATGGAGAAGGTGAGCAGATAAGCCACATGTCCATCCTTCATCTGTACCCCACCGAGTACACTGCTGAATGACAGGGATCACTGTAATAAACATATTGGTTGGCAACACAGAGAAAGATGTGTTGGACTGCACACCATATACTATAGGTCTGCAGCTGCCATACACAGAATAGGTGGTGGAGTAAGGCAGTACACCTGCTGAATGATTCAAGCTGTGGATGTGTTTTGTGGGACACACAGCAGTGTTGCCTGCGGGCACACAGGTCTGCATGGACAGTTTACAGGGTACATGTTAACCTCACATTCCATCCACAAGCTATACCAACTGGAGTGTTTTGGGGATGTGGCCTGTGAAACCAATGTATAGCAGGTATGTACACACACACACACACACACACACACACACACACACACACACACACACACAGTCTGTCAGTGGAATATAGCAGGAGTATGCTTGCACTCCATCCTACACACACATTGCTTTTTCACATGTATTGTTTCTTAATGTATGTGATTGCAGTGAGACTGCTATAGCTGGCAGTCTACCTACACCTTCTTTGTCACAGACTGTGCTTCAAAATGTTGTGTCTGGTAAGAAATAATGTAATATTCTTTGTAGCTATAACTTATAAACATAAATAGGCCACTTAAACGAGTTACATCTGCACTTTTTATTACATCGTCACCTATAACAGCAACACAGCTATAAAAAATGGTCAGTATGGAAAATTTAGGTCTACTTTTAATGATCGACTCTCACATAACCGACTTTCACATAACCGAGACGAGAATAACGAAACTTCATAAACCCGAATGGCGACTGTTTACTAAGGTAAGTAAACACTTGGCCGACATGCCCTGTTCTCCACTGTAGTGCGATCTCTGAGTTGGTGTATTTAGTTAGGGGGGTGGGGGCGCAGCCCCCCACCTAGGTAGGTTTTACTTACCTCAACATGAGTTTCGTTAACAGTCGGCCATGTATTTACTTACCCTGGTGAAACTCGCCGTTCAGGTTTCTGAAGTTTCATTATTTTCATCTCGGTTATTTGAAAGTCGGTTATGTGAGAGACGATCAGTAGCAGTAGACCAGCAAAATTCTGCCTGGTAAAAATCTGGGCAACATTACTGCCCACTGCATTAGCCCAGTCATCAGGTATGAATGTGAGTAATCTCTTCCTAATTTATAGCAGTAAACATGAATAGGGATATATAAGTTTACACTGTAGATCTCTTGGAAAGTCCACAGTACCAACACACCAAGGTACACTGATCAAAAACCCACATGGAGCTTGATGCAGTCAGACTGCATGGATCTGTGGGCAACTTTGTAAATCTTACTGTAGCATACATGGTTTGCTGCAGGTGACATAGTTGTGTGTTGGCTTATAAGCATGACAGCAGTCAGGACTTCATTGCAGAACATATACAACAAATTAGTTTGACAAGTTTACATGTACCCTACCTTGTGACAACCTTTGTTAAATTTGTAAAGTGCATAATCTCTGCTGGAATAAGTTATTCATTTTGTATGAAAGATAGTACAGTTTATGTATACAGGTGTGCGCTGCTTAATGTCCTTCCACATTTATGTCCATACTGTCTAAGCAGATGTAAATGCGATCAGCATGCAGACAGACATTAAGCGAAGCCAACTAGAAAGTATAGGGTGTTCACTTAATGGCCATGCCATTTAACGTTCTATGGGATAGAACCTCAGACATTAACCAGCACATACCTGTACTGTAACATAGGTTGTCTGAATGTGTGTGTTTCTGTGGTAAGTGACTGAGGTGTTGCTATTATAATGCTATAAAAGTTCACCCTTTCTGTTCATTCTGTGACTATAGGTAGCACTTTACTTCACAGAATGTGCCTTTGCTTTATGCTTTTCCTGCTCCAGTTATTTGTACAAATCACTGCAAATAAGTCATATGTTAGAAGTTCTGCTGGCCAGAAAAACAGTAAACTTCAGCTCTCTAAGTATCTTATTGTATGCATTGCAATTCATACAGCTTTTTCCTGTATTGTCTAAGAACCAGGTAGTGCTGTCCTTTCATACCAAGCTTCTAAAGACAAGTTTAAATTATTGTATATCATACTCCAAATACACCCACACACATATATATGCCACCTCATGCATACAACTCTGATGTTCTTCAGGATCAGCAGTCAGTCTAAAGCTTCCCATCAGACAGATTAAGAACGCTTTTAGGAATCCTTTTCACAATAATTTTTATTTTTAGAAGTCTGTTTTTTTATTTTACTTATTTTACTTATTTTCTGTCAGAACTGCAGTATATCACTTTTCAAATAATGGCTATTCAGAGACATTGGCAAAAGTTCTTTGAATGTGTGATTTCAGTGTATGAATTGATTTCCAGGTTTTTGGTGCCAGTTTAAGCGGTTGCATAATTTCTACTAGATTTTGAGCTAATTTGATATTCTTATTGGTAAGAAAGTATATTTCTTGGGCTGAAACTAAAAGACTTTCGGCTTTTCCCAGTTAGGGGGTGCCACAGCGGAACTCCGGTCCACTCATGATTGGCAGTAGATTTTTACGGCGCTGAGTTGCCAGCCCGATGCCCAACCTTCAAAGAAGGTATGCCCATTCATGCTCGCACCTACCTGCATGTCTTTAACATCACTCGACCGTGGGGAGGACATGCAGACTCCACACAGAAGGCGCTTCA
Source organism: Protopterus annectens (assembly GCF_019279795.1). Lineage (NCBI taxonomy): Eukaryota > Metazoa > Chordata > Ceratodontiformes > Protopteridae > Protopterus > Protopterus annectens. The sequence goes on from NC_056729.1 coordinate 33,864,969, forward strand.
GCCGAGAATCGAACGGGAGAACCTCTTGCTGTGAGGCGACAACGCTAACCGTTGCACCAACGCAACTACTTGTTTTAAATGAATGGTTATGTGCACTTCATGACAGTGTAGTTGTTTCATTTTTATTAGCAGTTCACTTTGGGGAAAGTAGCTCTGTTTCTTGACAGGAGTTGGCTGTTTTCTGCTTGTGTAAGTTTTTGTTTGGGAGTTGTAGTTTTTAGAGGGATTGTGTGCTGCTTATTTGAACTTAATGACAACTTAACTTCCAATTAACCCCTTCTAGTGTAGCTTACCGGCACTCTGGCTTCTTCCCTGGCTATGACATAGATACTTACACCAGTTCTGATGTTATGTTCTTTAGCACATTTAAAAAGAAAAAAACAATTAATGCATAAGCCCTTGCCTTCAGTGTGGGCTCAGCCAGTGCCTTATCTTTCTTTTTTGCACAAAAATGTTTTTATTCATTTTATAAAACAATAATTTAACAATGTTATAACTGAAATAGAACAAAATAAACTATATACAGTGTCCACAGCAAAAAAAAAAATAGTATACATAGGAAAAACACTTACTATTTTTCTAAAAGGCTAAACAGTTTCTTCCAGGCAAATAAATGGTGGGTTGTGTTGTTCTAATTTTTATAGTAGCAATCTCATTATTGCAAAAAGACTTACCTATGTGAACAAATTCAATTTAAAAAACAGGAGTAGATTGAGATTTCCAATTTTTAGTTACAATTTCCCTTGATATGGAAATAATTGATCACAGTAAAAATATTTGTTTTTTTTAGGGATGACTTCTGGAAAAGAAACATTGAAAAGAATAACATAACAAGACATTATACAGTTGCCATTCCATAATGCTTTGCAAAGATATCTAAAATCTAACCAAAATGGAGAGATTATTTTGCAATTAACAACCATATGTATCCAGCCAGCATCAAGAAGTCCACAACTCCAGAATTTTACTTAATATTTATTGTATATTATTGCTATTCTGTGTGGTGTAACAAAATATCTGTGCAAGAATTTCCATGTATATATTCGGCAGTACAGGGAAGCTATGGACCCTTTCACCAACTCTAAACAAAGTTTTTTTATCCTTTGTTGAAAATTCTTGTCTGTTTACTTTAGTGGAATAATTCCAAAAATAAATGTCCGTTTTACCAAAATCATTTCTGAGTATTTTATAAATTATAGATTTGCAAGAGGTGTTCTTAAGTGTGCTATTAATAATGTTTGAGATGAAATATAAGATTTTTGGTATGTTCTTACAGTGTGCCTCTAGCGATGATATGAGCTTGGTATGTATGAATTCCTCACAGGTTTGGATGTTTAGCCAATTATAATTCTGTAAGCTATATGTAACAATTATATAGTCTGCAGATTTATTTTATTAGTTGAAAGAAATTTATTCCAATGTAATAGAAAACCCCTCTTAAACTCTAGTATTTTCTGAGTATCAAAAGACATCAAGCACTCATTTGTGAAAGCAATTGAGAAAAATAATTATTAATACATTTTGGATCACTTGGTTAGAAAACATAAGCCTTTTGAACAATAATAGAATTTGGTTTGTAAGAGGTGTAAGAACAATTTTCAGTTTCTAACCTTGAATATATATTTTCAAGAACTATATAAAGATGTTTCTATGTATTTGAAGGGTTCCCCTTCAGAAGACCGAATTACTGAAAACTCGAAATTCATAAGCTCGAAGCCAGAATCTCGAGGTTTCAGAAACTCGAAATTCTGCAGGGGAACAAAAACAACTGCAAAACATTTTTTTAAGGTTTTTGCAGGGGAGCAAGCCCCCCTGTGCCCCCCACACACCCCCTTCATAAATATACCAACTCCAAGATCACACTACAACGGGGATGAGGGAAATCTCCCGTTCCACGCTGTATGTAGAAGCGCACAACGGGAGAATTTCCGTTCCTCCGCTATAGTGCGGTCATGGAGCTGATATATTTAAGCAGGGAAAGTGCAGGGGGACTTGGCCCCCTGCAAACATGCAAGTAAACTTGTTTTTTTTCCCCCTTCTCTTTCCTTCACAATTTCGAGTTACTGAAAACTCGAGATTCTGGGCTCGAGTTTATGAATTTCGAGCTTTCAGCAACTCAGTCTTGTGAAGGGGAACCATTTGAAGACATGGTTCAAGTAATGTTTTATTATTATTCAGTAGTAAACTTTCATGGATTAACTTCCAATACGGTGTATAAGAAGTATTATTCTAAAGTAACACTGCATTGATAGTTGCAGAATTTAAATAAAAATCAATGTTTGGAAATCATATACCCCTCTCCTCCTAGCTTGAGGTATGCCAAAGTAGTGAAATTCTTGTTTTTTTTTTTTTTTTAAGGTACCAAAGGAACTTGAGTAGAACACTATTTAATTTTATTTTAGTTTTAATGGGCAGGGGGAGTATTAAGGCTCGGTAACAAAATTTTGGCTAATAATATCATTTTAATTAAAGTTAGTCTGTTTTCAAATGTGAAAAAAACAGTCTATTGCAATTATCTATTAAACTTGTAACTGAATTCATAAGATGTTGATAGTTAGCCATGTGTCATTTTTTCTAATTAGATTCAATAAAGACACCTAAATATTTAATATATGTGCCCTCCCATTTTATATCTCTGCATGATTTCAGTTTCATAAACCTAATAAAGACCCCAACCTATGGACATCATATAGACCAATATCCTTTTTGTTTATTAGAAGTGCTTGAGTTTTATTGTGGTTAAATTTTAATCCGGAGATATTTGCAAAAGTATATTTTTCATTGTCATTAGAAGTTATTAATAGGTTGCCAGCAAACAGTTGTATCTTGGGAGTAAGTCATCTGATACTTTATATCCTTTTATCTTATTATTATTCCTAATGCAATTTGCAAGAGGTTCCATGGCAAGGGCAAAAAGTAATGGAGAAAGGGGACACCCTTGCTTAGTACCCTTTGATATCCCAAAAGGACCAAATAAATAGAATCCAATCTTTACATAAGAAATTTAATTTTCATATAGTTTTTTAATTGCTGTAACAACCTTTAAGGAATAGTTATATTTTTGCAAAACTTTAAATAGATATGGCCATCTTAAAGAGTGAACGTTTTATCTATGTAAGGTTAAATGGATAGCTCATTCTTCATTTATTCTCTAAGTCTATTAAGGAAAGTAGTCTGATTATGTTATCTTCTACCTTTCTGCTTTTAATGAAACCTGTTTGGTCTTCATGAATTCATTCATTCCAGGAGTATGTTATTTAATCTACCTGCTAGAGTAGACATAAATATTTTGTAGTGTATATTCATCAAGGATATTGGTCTATATGATGTACATAAGTATGGTTCTTTATTAGGTTTTAAAATGGGAGATATAATAGAATATTTCCATGAGGGTGGGACATTTGTTGTGGTTTTGTTTGTGTTAAGTAAAACTTTCAATATATTGTCAGGCAAAAGTTTATAAAATTCCAGGATTAGACCATCTATTCCCAGTGCTTTATTTGTCTTGAGATTTTTTATTTGGTCATTCAATTCTTTGAAAGAGAAAGGTTTATCTGTATTGTTTTTGTTATGCTTAGATAACTTCTGGATGTCTGTTAGGAAGCTGTCTATACTTTTATTGCCCGTTGTAGGTGGTTTATTACTGTTAATATTCTTACAGTGCTTCTTGAAACATAATAAACTTTTTAAGTCTGTGACTCTAATGGTCTTTTGTAATTTTTAGTGTATATCATTTCTTTGATATTTTTTCATTTAAATGTTTAGGTCTAATCACAGTCTTGTGTAGATTGTTAGGGGTGACTGAGTATGACTGCAGTCTGATTTTTTCTAGATTTACAAGATTTTGTGCTGCATGATATCTTGGTATTCCTTATTCAATTTACGTATATTGGCTAGTGCAGATTTATCATTTGATGTAAGTTTTAGTTTTATCTTGTCAATTTCTTTTTGTATGTCTGCTGTTTGCTGCAACTTTGTATCTCTATTTATCATGCATCCAGTCAGAATTTCCCGGTAAACAAATGTAAATAAACAAATGTAAATAAAATAAATAAATACTAGTTTTTTATCCCACTGTTTTCTTTTGTTTATGTATTTATGTACCAAACTTTTAACTTTGCCATATAAGGCCACCTTTAGAGTGTCCCATAGGATCATATCTGGAACCTCTCCTTTATTGTTAAAATCCATGTAATGTTTTATTTTGTTTAGAAACAGTTTTTTAAACCCTTTTACCTTTACTAAATAAGGTGGTAATTAATCTTTGGCATACATTTAATAAATCAGTGTTAAGGGTTATTGTGACAACTCACCACTGGACCAGTAATCAAGGAGCCTCAATCCTCACCACTAGCACCAATTGGGGATGTACACTGAGCGGATGATAAGTACACACACAGCATTTCCAGATGCACCTCTCTGCATCAAGTGCAGTTTCCCCTTAAATGCATACAGAGACCACAGTCAGTCTGGGGCTGGTTTCTCCCTCTTTCTCCAGATCTCCAATAAGACTCTCCACTGGCACAGCTATAGAGTTGAAAACTCAGCTGAGTGGCCAAGCCAAGATCTCCAGCAACCTCCCTGTCCAACCAGTGCTTGGTGTCCCTGCCCAGATAGCTGACACACACACTCTTTGATGTTTGATTTATACACACACACACACACACACACACACACACACACACACACACACACACACACACACACACACACACACGCGCGCGCGCGCGCACACACACACACACCTGGCACACCTGGGAAAAGCTGGCACAGGTTTACTAGCTATGTCCCCGTTTGCCCAGACTATAAGGTAGTTATCACTGCCACTAGAGAACTCTTATCAGCTACTTTAAGGCTCTTAACAAATGGTGTCCAATCTTACTGTGTAATGTTACTATTAATACAAATGGTAGTTTGACCAAGAGCAAGGTTATTAGAAGTGGCCTACACAGTGTCACCAAATAAATATGCAAGTACTCTTGGAACTTAAATATATCTCACAAAGATCAGCCACAGTGAAAGGTTTAAATATATTTAATAATAAATAGCAAAAGAACAAGAAGTACTCGGTATATATTCACAGTGACATCAGAATTAAAAACCACAGGAAATAATTAAAACAACATTGCAAGACAGTCTCAAATAAATAAAGAAAAACATCTAAACTATGTTTTACTATATTCCTGACTGAATCTAAGAGAACTACTGTATCCTAGTTAACTCACTTAAGGGCAAGGCAGATGTGGTGATTGGATCTTCTAGTTGTTGTCAGGTCCAAGGCAGAATACAGAATGCTGTGTTTCTCTAAGAGATATCTTAAATTAACTTCTCAAATATTACTGCTTGGACAGCTTGCAGTAGGACATAATTTCTGTTCTATTCCAGTAGGGCACAATGTGGATACATTTCAAGCACTTTGCAAAAACCTTTTTCAACATACGTCTGTACAAACAAGTTTGATATACACATAACAAACAATTGTAAGACAAACATCTTATGTAAGTCATGTTGACATTCACAAATGACAGTATCTCCCTTTGTCACACCTCTTTCCCTCTCAAAGACTCAAGCTAGTTTTTCAGGTGACCCTTGAGAAACATTGCTCGAGAGCGATGAGCCTATCTTGGAATACATTACCCCATTCCCTGTCTTGAGATCCCAGCTGCCTTTGCATTGCTGACCCCAATACAGTGTTGCACTGTCATATTCCTGCAACCCTAGGCTCCACCATAGTAATTTGGGATTTTGCTGGCTGGCTCCTTATAGCCATAGATCCCCTCAGACTTTTCTTGCCTTCTACTGCAAATACTTAGCACAAGGGCCTCCCTGTAATGGTAAGGTTTCATCATGTTAACATGGTACAGTTTGTGCTCCTGCCTAGTAGTTCTAGCACATAGTTAACATCACTGATCTTCCTTACCACTTTGAAGGGTCGCTCCCAAGCTGTTTGCAGCTTGTTGTGTCTGACAGGAATGAGAATCATAACCTGCTGCTACACAGCATACTCTGTACCTCGAGCATTCCTGTCATACCAGACCTTTTTCTGCTGTTGAGCTTCTGCCAGGTTCTCCTGGGCTATGCCCATGAGTTCCTGAGCCATGTCCTGAGGTTTAGGACATATGCCACAACAGAATCCTTGTGGGATTCACACTCACCCTCCCACTCATCACAAATCAAATATAATGCTCCCCTCAACCTATGGCCATACAAGAAGAACTCAAAGGATGAAAAACCTGTGGATTCCTGGGGAAGCTTTCTGTAAGCAAACAACAGATGGGGCAAATATTTGTCCCACTCCCTCTTAAACTGGTCTGCAAATGCCCATAGCATGGTCTGTAGTGTAAAGTTTAACCTCTCAACCGGACCATTAGTCTGGGGGTGGTAGGGGATGGTCTTTAGGTGTGTCACCCCACAGTGCTTCCACAGACAAGCCAGCAGGTCTGGCATAAAACTGGCACCTCTGTCATTCAGTATTTCTTTTGGAAAACTTACCCTGCTGAAAATCCCTAACAAAGCATTTGCCACCTTTTCTGCCTCAATGGAGGACAAAGCCACCACCTCAGGGTATCTGGTAGCATAATTTACTACTACTAGGATATACTTTTCTTTCTGTAGAACTTGGGGTACTCAGAGACCCCACTATATCCATAGCTACCATCTGAAATGGCTCCGTAATCTCAGGCAAAGGCATCAAAGGAGCTTTCACCTTGTCTCCTGCCTTGTCTACCTATTGGCAGTGCTCACAGGTCCTGCAGTATCCTATTACATCCCTGGAAATCCCAGGCCAAAAAAAGTTCTGCATAATACGTCCCTCGGTACACTTTATGTCCATATGACCTGCAAAGGGAATATCATGGGCTATGGCTAAAAGTGCCAGATCGTAGGCTCTGGGCACTATCAGCTGCTGTAATCTCTCACCCTCTAGCACTCTCTTAGGGGTCCACTCTCTATATAGTAACAAATTTTCTCCAGATTACAAATTTCCCTTTTCCTTGAGAATCAGGCACCTCTCTGGCTACCTCCCTCAAGCCCTGTAATGTAGGGTCTGAGAGATGAGCCTGTCTCAACTCTCTCTCTGTAACTCGCCCCAGCTTCCCTTCCACAGGAAGTCTGGTATCCTCTGACAGCAGCGCCTCACTGTCAGCCTTCGTACTACTACTCACCTCTGCCCTTGCAGTCACTCTGTCCAGGGGAACATCACTACCCATCAGCACCTGTGACTCACCTCCAGTCTCACTGCTGCAGGGTAGCTGTCTCCCTGAAGTAGCCACCACACCATTCTTGGCTTCAAGTCTGTGGTGTGTCTGAGTCCTCCCCCAGGCTATAAGACCCACATGCTTGTCTCCAAGCCTGACTGCGTGTAACTGCATGCACACAAGGTACTGTATTATCAAAATCATTCCCTATCAGGACATCTGCAGGGAAATCCTCAAACACACCTACTTGCTTCCTTTTCCAGCCTTCCAGTCAAGGTGAACCCTAAACAAAGGCATTTGGAATGGGGTCCGTCCTAAAGTTCTGACTGGAGTAGACTGCCCAAGCAAGTAGTGTTCCTCTTTAACCATTGCATGCTTCACAGTGGTTAGGTCAGAGGCTGTGATTCACTTAGCATTGGCATCTTTCCCATCTACTAAGGATATAACCTCTTGTGATAGTTTGGTACCCTTGTTGTCTCCAGACAAGTTACTGCTTGCATTCTGTCCTTCCCATTTACTGGCTCTCCCAACTTTCCTTCCCCACCTTGCCTCTGTGGACATATATATGCTACATGGCCCCACTGCTTACATTTAAAACATTTAACCCTTGATCCTGGCCATGTACCTGAACTAGTGGCTTCCCCTGCTACTGGCGGACTCTGTTGGGGAGCTTTAGGCTGCCCACCATGGGTTTCCTTAGACCCATGTGCAGCGCTGGGTATCCCTTTCCTGTGCAGTGATGCGCTGTGTGCTAGGTATAAGTCTCCCTTTTCCCCCAACTCATCTGCGGTATTACATTCCCTATCTGCTAACCAGATTCTCATGTCCTCAGGCGAAGTGAATCTAAGAGAACTACTATACCCTAGTTAACTCACTTAAGAGCAAGGCAGATGTGGTGAATGGATCTTCTAGTTGTTGTCAGTTCCAAGGCAGAATACATAATGCTGTGTCTCTCTAAGAGACTTCTTAAATTAACATCTCAAATATTTCTGCTGGGACAGCTTGCAGAATGGCATAATTTCTGTTCTGTTCCAGTAGGGCATGCTGTAGATACATTTCAAGCACTTTGCAAAAACCTTTTTCAACACACATGTCTGTACAAACAGGTTTGATGTACACATAACATACAGTTCTAATACAGTTGTAATGCAAGCATCTTGTATAAATCATGTTGACATTCACAAATGACACATTATTTTTTACGAAATTCCAGATAGCTGTGCTGGCAGTATCTCCCTTTGTCACAGTTATATTGAAGGTGATAGCGTTATGGTCAGACATAGGGCATGATATGAACACTACATTGTCTATTTTTGATAGTAAGAAACTGGTTACTAAAACTTTATTCTTTGTTGGTCTGTGTGCCAAACCTATAAGAATATTTTAAGGAAGACAGTGCTTTTATACAATCAGTATCAGTTAGGTTTCTGTCTTTTATATAATTCTTCAGGTGCTTAGCTATTGAGGGTGTCTTGAAGGGCTTAGCGCTTGTAGTGTCAGTGGGAGACAATTTACAATTGAAATCATCTGCTAATAGTATTTCACCTCTAGACCACAATGTTCTATCATCCAAATGCTTTTTCACAGTTTTTCTTTTACCAATGCCAGGTGTCCAGTAGGTATTAATAAAAGTATACATCTTTTTGTCCAGTCTTAGTACAACCAGTGCAAGCATACCATCGTTGCTTGAATACAAATCCACTATTTGTGGTATTTTTACTGATTTTTTGCATAAGATTAGAACATCTCTTCTCTTATAATTAAAGTGTGAACTTATCAAAATCTTATAATCTTTAAATGTTAATTTGTTTAGATCTTCTGATAACAGGTGAGATTCCTGTAGAAATGCAAAATCAGCTTTATGTAAAGATAAATATTTGTTAATACTACTCCTTTTTATGCGGTTGTTCAACCCACTGACATTTCAAGATAAAATGTTGAATTCTGTCATTTAAAAGAGAATGCTACCTTAAATAAAAAGTGAAAAGTGTTTTCCTAAGTTCATTATGTCATATATCATGGGCGGCGAGGGTAGTGCAGTGGTTAGCGTTGTCGCCTCACAGCAAGAGGCTCTCCGGTTCGATCCTTGGCTGGGGTGTCTTCTGCGCGGAGTCTGCATGTTCTCCCTGTGGCCGCGTAGGTTTCCTCCGGGTGCTCCGGTTTCCTCCCACTTTCCAAAGACATGCTGTAGGTGGATTGGACATTCTAAATTGGCCCTAGGCATGAGTGCGTGTGTGTGTGTACCTTTCATGGAAGGTTGGGCACTGGGCTGGCAACTCGACACTGTAAAAACTCCACTGCCAATCATGAGCGGACAGGTGATCTGCTGTGGTGACCCCTAACCGGGAAAAGCCGAAAGAAGAAGAATTATGTCATATACTTGAATTTGTTATGGACAGTACAAAATGATTGAATTTAAAAACAATAAATGTATACAGTTCAACAACCTTCTGCATGGAAAAACTAGGTCTAGGCTTGCTGTGTTTCTCAAAGAAGCAACAAACTAACCCTCTCATGACATCTAATGACAACTCTTAGCCACTGCAGAATAATAGCAAGCAGAAGTGAAACAGTATATGCATTAGAAACCTAAGAAAAGGAAGAGTCAATTCATAATACTGTATGTACATTGATTATAAAACATAAACTTCTGTATAACATGCTAAAGTTCTTTAACTATATGAAATGAGTTGACTAACCTCTGTTATTTTTAACTAATCTCGATAAATACTGGTATATTGAGCTGTTTAAGCAGAGCAATATTGCATTTAAAACTGTCTCTGCCAGAAATAAGCATTTTACAGTTTCTTTAAATATTTATATGTTACAGTTTAAATAAATCATTATTTTTAAATAAAACAAGTACTTTCGGATTCTTTAGTTAAAAACAGTTGTTAAATAAGTAGCTATTCAAACGTCCGTTCTTGAATCCCATCGGCTAATGGTGTTCATTGAAGAGAAACCAGTTCAAAGGTCACGCCTAATGCCTGGAAGATGTCACAAGTTGTTCCTCATGAGTATGGGAGCTGTCTGAAGCTGTTAGAAGCTTGAGCTTGCTATAAAAATTGTCAAAACTACTAAAAAGTGAATAGGTGGCAATTTTATGGTAATGTGAAGACTTAAGCACAAAACACTCGCTGATGTTATAAACAAGCTGCAAGCAGTGTAAAAAGCCGTTTTTAAAGCATTAAAATGTGAAGTGGCAAAATATTGATAGAAAACAATATAAGATATTAATTATACATAGAGTTTAGTCATATTAGCTAATAGAAATATTTATAAAGGACTGAATGATTGAAACAAGTACATAAGTATTAATAAAAATAACAATACTCTTAAAATATATAAATATAATTATTTATTTATTTATTTTACATTTGTTAACTGGGAAAGTCCGACAGGATACATGTCCATTTTCAGCGGAGGCCCAGGGAGAAAAGCTCCACATTGCAAATAAGTGACACTTAAAGATGTGGTTACATAGAAATCTAAACATTTAACAAATCACTGACAATTTATAGTCAAGGTTCCATTTAAATCAAGCAAACATTGTGGGTTTATGGTATAAATATACAGAGATAACATTATACATCTTTGAAGTATGTAAAAAAGAAAGAAAAGTATTTCCAGGTTGAATGTAAGGATGATAGTTAAGATACAAGGTGGTTAGCTAAGAAGGGAAGTTATTGCAAATAGTATGTAGAGGGGAAGAAGAGCATAGGCTCAGAATGGGTAGTATAACAAGTTATCTTCCTGATAATAGAATTCTAATGGTTGTAGAGAAGTAACATTCTATGAATTCCCTTTATGTCTGATACTTAAGTGCTGTATTACTGAGACTAAGATAATGGAAAAGGTATGTGTAAGGAGTCCTTAGATCAGAGTAATTCTGTACTATTTCACTAGTGATATGTATTTGAAAAGACTGCAGTATGTTTGTAATAAATTGCTGTTTCATAAAGTCTTAAACCTTTCGAACTGCTCGAATAATGTATAGTGTTTGAAAAGTTGTCATTATTCTATGCAAAATAATAGGGAAAAAGAAAGTTATATTACCTTCTGTGAGTGGTTCCACACTAATTAAGAGGAGAGTTAATCTCAGAGGAAAAAAATGAAGTATGTTTACTTGTGTCTGGATTTCTTTCTTTTTTTTCCCCTTAATTGTCCATTCATTCTTTCATGCTTGTCTTTTTAAATTCACTGAAGAATCCATGGATTCAGGTTGACTTAAAAGGTTCTTTTTTGGAAAATGTGGATGCTTCTTCAAGGGTGTCAAAAGTTTTCTTTCCTACTGGTAGACAGTCTTATTTTTCCAGGAAAAATCAGTTGCGCTTTAATCTCCTCCTTCTTCAATGATTTTATTAATGGGACACATGCTTTTCTTTTGGACATTACAAGGCGTGAAAAGTCATTATCAAATCTGATGATTTGATCGCCTATTTTCAGTGGAGCAAGAGACCAGGCAGTTCTTAAAACAGGGTCTTTGTCTTGAATAGAGATGAATTTTACAGTAATGGATGTAAGATGGATGTGTTTACTGGTTGAAGGGATTGTGGTTAAAGATCTGTGTGCTCTCTCAATCCTGAGGGATAATGCTTCTGGTAGGTTTAAGGTTTGGGGTATCCAAGAAGTCAGGAAATTTATCATATTGTCCCCTTCCATCTCTTCAGGGATGCCATATATTCTTATATTAGTCTTCCTGGCTCTGTTTTCCTATATCAACAATCTCCAAAGTAGGTCTGATATTTTCCCGAAGAAGAAAGTCTATGTTTTTCCCTCTTTCTGTTAACCTGCAGTCTGCATCTATTACAGAGTCTTCGGTGCAGCAATCTGGGCAGTTTTTTGTTTGAGAACATCATTCAGTAAGTCTATTTGTTTGGTAGTATCTTCCTTTATATTATCAACTTTTAGGTTCATCTTGTCTATTTCTATCAACAAATCTTTTACAGTGGTAAAATTGCCTGTATTTCTTTCTTCATTGAATTATCTTGTTAGGAAAACTTGGAGTTGCTCATCTTCCTTTAAGGATGTAGTTTCAGTGTTCTTTCTTTTGGAGAGTTTGACAGGAAAATATGAAGATTTTTGTTAAAAAATTACACCATGTAGCTAGTGACTTCCAGATTCTAGATTTGTTGGTTTCAGGTAGTTGTTGGTGATATTAGATAAGCCCTGTCAAAAGAAGTTGAGCACTGCAGAACTTAAAAATTCTGCTACTTTCAGCCTGTCATCCAAGCCACGTCCTCCAGTCAGTGCCTTATCTAATGTTAGATGCCTCTTCAGTGGCCGCTGCTGGTTTCTAAGACCACTTACTGGATTCCTCAAGTCCCTCTGGTGTGGCCTTGCTAGCCATTTTGGATGGGGGTTCAGACACATTCCTCTGTTTCTTTCATTGCCGATGTGGGCATGGGAGAGCCATCATTTTAGGCGCTGGTGACAACCTAGGAGAAAATTCTCGGAGTAGCAAGGAAAGAGGTTTCTTACTTGGGTGATACACCTTCTACTCCTTAGTCTTCCTCCAAAGATCTTCTTCTTTCGGCTTTTCCTGGTTAGGGGTTGCCACAGCGGATCATCTGTCCGCTCATGATTGGCAGCGCAGTTTTACGGTGTTGAGTTGCCAGCCCGGCGCCCAACCTTCCACAGAAGGCACACACATGCACACACTCACACCTAAGGCCAATTTAGAGTGTGCAATCCACCTACTGCATGTCTTTGGGATGTGGGAGGAAACTGGAGCACCCGGAGGAAACCCACGCGACCACAGGGAGGACATGCAGACTTCGCACAGAAGGCACCCCAGCTGAGAATTGAACCGGAGAATCTCTTGCTGTGAGACAACAACGCTAACCGCTGCACCTCCGTGGCCACCCAGAGTCTTCCTCCAAAGATGTTCCTTTTAAAAAAGAAACTGAAAGTTAAACATTCCAAAATCAAAGAGAGATTGTTTCTGATTTTAAAACTGATGCTTTTACCCTAGCCTCAAGTTTGTTGC